>NC_043710.1:102238941-102285917 GCF_006229205.1 Suricata suricatta | reverse complement strand
GCCGGCCGGCGCGCCCTGCTCGCGGCCCGGGCTCACCGCGAGCCTCTAGCTCCCCCCGCCGCCGCTCCTGGGCACGCAGAGTCCGCGCCGCGAAGTCCCAGGGTCACGGCCGTGGCAAAGTGGAAGGGCGGGTGGGGGGTCGGGAGGTACGCGAACGCCCACAGCGGCTAACGCGGCCTCTGGGCCTCTCTGCCCTCGGGAGCAGGCGCCGAGGGGAGCGGCCACGGCGTGGCCCGCGCCCTCTCCCGATCCCGGGCTCATACTTGCACGGCCTGACTTCGTGCCTCTCTGTTCTATGCAGGAGAAGCTGTGGAAATACACCCGGATCGAAACGCCCCTGGCTCGCGTGACCCTACCCCAGCAGAAGCGGCCGAGTTACCCGACATCGTGGTCAGCAGAAGCTGGGTCGGTGCCTGGGTGCTGTGGCTGCAGGAACTCAGCGCCTAGCAGGGCTCCTGCCAAGGAGAGAAACAGAGATGCAACATTTTTAAAGTTTCACAAAGCACCCAGCTGCACCCAGGTTCCTGGAGCAGGAGACAAACAGAATCAATGTTTTATACCTTCGGGTATAGGTTTGAGTTTTTTCCCCCTCATGCCAAGTATTTAAAACCTCTAGAAACCCATGATTTGACAATCAATGATTGCGCGATACTTTCAATTTGAATATTCAAAGGCTTAACAAAATGGACTATCTTCTGCAGAAATCCTGCATACAGGCACCCCACAGACAGTCCAGAGAAACAGGGAGTGAGACCCCTTTGGGTCCCGGGCCTTGCTTTTATTGTATTTTAAGCATTTTGCCCACCTTTCCACAGACAGAGCAGGAGTCCTCCAAGATGCTCTGTATTTCTGTCTCAAAGGCAGCTCCAGGAGCCCTGAGTGGCCTAGGCTGCCCTTCATGACCACCTGAGCCAGGCTGGCCGGCCAGACTCATCCCCACGTCCCCAGTCTCCGTTTTAAGGGAAAATCTCAGGTTTTGGGGAGTGAACATGGCGGACAGTAGGTTCAGCGTGGGAAGGAGTCATGTGGGCCCCAGGTTGCAGGCTGGAGGCCGGGCAGAGGCCTCAGCTCTCTGTGTCTCATCTCTTTCCGGCCCACCTGGCCCCGCACTGCCTGCCCTGGCTTCCGTCCCGCTCTCTGTGTGGGCCCCGGATGCTGGGGTTTCAAGACAATGCCTGCCCCTTAAGCCCCTTTGCTTCTCCACAAGGAGCTGGGGATGCCTGTGGGGCCTCACCCTCGAGGGGTCCTCTGAGGCTGGCATTTCTTGACTGTGACGTTCCCATTGTCTCCTCTTTGTCTTGAGCCACCCCTGCCCTCCTGTTTGTGCAGGAGTTTGTGTTGAGAAATGTGATGGATAAGCTTGGGTCCTGCTCCTTTTAGCTGACAGGACACGGATTTGTGTTCAGGCTTTCACACTTCTGGTGAGAGGCGGGCAAGGCCTGCGCTCAGGATGTGGGCGGTTGGTCCAGGCCGAGGCCCCTCACAAATGACAGCACTGTGCTTGCGTTGTGTTCTCCAAGTGCTGTTGTGACTCTTGCGTGTGATTCGGAGGCTTGGGAAGACAGGAGTGAACCAGGGAGGGAGGGAGTGCCGGGCCAGACCCCCCTCCGGCCCCTGTGGGTAGGGGGCAGCACCAGATGACAGAGAAGCAGGATGGGGTTCCCTTTGCAAATAAGCCAAGCCGTCCCCATGAGGCCAGGCCTGGCAGTGGTTATGGGCCTCTGTTCCTTGATTTCTGTGAAATGCATAAAAGTCGAATTGAGCTCCATAGGCCGCCAGAAAAATAATCCGAGTTCCCTTGAATGTGTCCAGTGCAGGGTAGAACATTTAGGCAGAGGGGAGAATGGGGGTCCCTTAGGGCGACAAGACCCTGGAGTTTGTGACAGGCAGGAGCTGCTCAGCAGGGGATCGGGGTGGGAGCACCCGAGGTGTGAAGGGCAGCGAAGGGCAGCGTGGGGTGTGTCCGCCTCCAGCCCAGCTGGAGTCTCTCCGCTCCTGGAGCTGCTTTCGAGAGAGGCCTCTGCATCTGTGTCCTGAGCGTCCCTGCTGGGCGCCAGGCTGGAGGATGAGCCTCGTGAGGGACACTGTCGGAGCCCATCTGCTCTCCCCCGGCCCTGCCCCGTCTGGGCACCGCTCCTTCTAACAGAATGGAGGACGGAACTGGGGAGTTAGGGACGGTGGTCTCTTGTCCTCAGAGTTTCGTCCATTACTTCTTTCCTCCTTTGCCTTCCTCCTTTTCTTGTTTTCCACTTACTTTTTGGTTTGCTTTTTAAAATCTCCCTCTTTGTCTTTTGGACTTTCTATTTACGTTTTTTCCAAGTGTCCTTTTCTTTGTCTCGCTTCCTGTCGCTGCTTTCCTCCTTTCTTGACTTGCATTGCTGTTTTTCTCCCTGGCCCCCTGAGTGCCTCAGTTTCTCTCTGTTCTGGAGTGCTTCCTCATTTTTTCAGGCTTGCTCTCCCTGCTGACCTCTCCTTTTGCCTGGAGGTGGACACAGGTAGTCGGAGGCCACAGTTCCCTTGGCAACATCACTGAAGCCGATGCCAGGCGGGGGGCGGGGACAGCCAGAGGTGAGGTCCTGGTGAGTCACAGGGTCTCTGGGACAGTAAAGAACACTGTCCCTTCTTTGAGAAGTCTCTGCTGGAACCGTGGCAGCAGTTCTGGAGGCTTCTGTGTTGGCCCTGGTGCAGGGTGGATGTTCTAGTGCTGTTGTTGGCCAGCAACTTCAAGAAAGTTAGGTTTCCTCAGGCCCGAGCCCTGTTTTGAGAACTAGGTCTCCCAGTTTTTACCCCAATATGAATGGAACTTTGTTTCCTGCTGTTTCTGTAGTTGCAAAAGCCCAGCACAGATATTTAATATTCAAATATCATGCTCGTGGGTGCAAGGGGGTGTCCTTTCCAATGTGTCCGTGAATCTTTCCCCCGGATCTGCATGTGTCACGGGGTCTGCAACGACCAGATCTCAGATCTACCCAGAGACCCCGTAGCGTTGGGTGGTCCTCACAGGAGACTTTTTCCAAGAAGTTGTCATTTATTGAGTGTTTCTTAGATATCAGGCACCGTGCTGTACAGCCTCCCCATTTCACAGCGGAGGCTCAGAGGGGTAGGCAACATGGCCAAGGTCACTGAGCACATAAATGGCAGGAATGGGTCTCAAATTTTGAGAATTCTGATGCTAAACGTGTTGCTCACACCTATCATTGTTGTCTTCCTGATCATTTATAACAGAGGCTTTTCAAGTTTTTTGACTTCAACCCATAATAAGAAATTCATTTTACACGTTCACATACTATACAGTAATATTTACATGCTTATTAAACTCCTCATGGGACAAAATGCACCGTGTATAAGAGGCATTCTGACGTTTTCTATCCCATCTTTTCCATTTCATTCTATGTGTAAAAAATACATGTTGGCTGGGAGTTGCGGAGATCATTTGGTGACCCACTGGTGACTCGTGACCAGTACTGGGGAGATAGGACCTGTGAGACATGCAGGCACACCTGTCAGTGGCGTGGATGTGAAAGTATTTGGGGCTGCTGTACTGTCAGGGGCTGTGGGGGCACACAGGACAGCATGCTGACTTGAAGGCATTCTGTAAGGTGTGGGGACACCAGAACGGAGCAGGAGAGACTGGTCGGTGGAGACGGTGGGCTGCTCACTAACTACTTACCGTCTGTGCTTCTCTACTAGGAACTCTTCCCTCTTGCGGTGGGGGGGGGGGCGGGGGGGATTGTGACCTCCAGGGTGTCTGCCCCGAAGTCCTGATAATCGTTCTGGGGTTAATACAAGACTGAAAAAAATGTTGTGAGCTTTCAACAGGCTTTAACAGGCTCGTCTGCTTCAAAATACAACACAGGGTCTTGAATTTTGGATGTTGAAAGGGAACCTTGAGGTACCGAGAGAGACTTGGAGCCTTTCTCCAACATTCCTGCTGGCAATCATCCTGCCTCCAGCTCCCTTCGCTGCCTGGCTGAGCTGTTGGCCCGTGGTGGACATGGGCTCCCGGATTTGATAGGGAGCTCCTTTAAACACAATGATCGTTGATTGAGCCAAATCCAATTAGGTGTTAGTTGAGCACCAACTATGTGCCAAGTGTGGTATCCAGCACCAGGAGCCCCAAGTCCTGGTTTCTGCCATTGACTGCCTTGTAAATAACGGAATACCTGTTCTCTCACTTCTGTCCTCACTGTTTGGTTCGTTCACTGATTCATTCTTCCAACAGCATGTACTGGTTATGAGTATACATGATGCTGAGATCATGACTTGAGCTGAAGTCAGACGCTTACTGAGCCACCAGGCACGTCTGCCCCAAGCCATTTTTTTTTGAGGTTTATTATCTGTAATTTCTCTAGTTTTGCAGATCTCTGCACCACTGAGCTGAGAAACCCTTGTGTTTGTCAGACACCTTCTTAGAGTCACTGAGCGCCCAGGATAATGGGAAGAGAATGCGTTTATTCTGAAAGTTTTAAATGGAATATTGAACTGAATTTCTTTGGCAGGCTTTTGTATGCAAATGACACTGGAGAGCATTACATTTTATCCCCAAAGTAGGAGATTTCATGAATATGAAAAGACTTTCAGTATAAGGAAGGAGGAATTTATTCCCTCCAAATTTGACTACGGCTCTAAAATTCTCTTCATGAATGCAAAGTCCTTTTGTCATTTTGACTTTGGGACACTGTTACCAAACCTTGGGGGAAATATCAAGTTCCAAGAAACATGGCCGACATGAGCACTTTCTGGGTCCAGAGTGAATGTTTGGTCCAGATGAATACGACCAGGAAGGCTCAGAGACGGAGGTGGGTTAATAATTTGTGATAACTCAGTCTCCTGCCAAACTTTTAACTTTTCCTGAAGAGGCTTCTGTAGGGAATGAGCATTTGCTAATTTATCATTTAAGTAAGGAAAATATTACTAGACACTGCTTGAAAAGTTCACCATTTACTTAAAACATTTTTATTATGCATATAAAAACATATAAAGATTACTGTGATAAAAGCCAATGAATTATTACCAAGGTTAGGAAATAAAACAGTTGAGTGATCTTTCATTTATGACTAAATTAATTTACTAAGCATTAAACTTTTGGATCATTCCACTCCAGGTCCGTCATTGGGAAGAAGGTCAGTAAGGACATTTATTGGTTTTCCTAATGCAAAAAAAGCTAATTCTTAGATATTTTTCTCTATGTTTTCTTCCTTTTGGAACTTGTAAAGATTTTATACTGTCCTCCGTTTTCAGCTTATAAATGTTCTGACAATGATATCGCATATTGCATACCCACACATATTATTTATCGGAGTATAAAAGTAGAGGGCACTTTTGTATCAAAGATCAAAGATAACACAGTGTTATCATTTATGGATAATTATAGAAGATTTTATTATTTATTCAGCCTGATTTTTAAGGATTCTGTTCCTTACCTATTTATCATACTTTTTAATCACACCAGAGAAAACACCCAATATTGAATAACTTTTATTTATAAGATTTCTTAGCAACATATACTGTGTATGCTCCGTTGACACTAAATGAATATATGATCGTTCTTTGCTCCATCAAAGTTCAGCAGTATTCCTTCTTAGAGATATTTAAAAACACAAAGTCCATCATCTTAAATATATTACCACCAATGCCCAGTTTCCACTCCTCCCATCAACATCAGCAGAGGATGGCTAATGTTAGATAAGAATCGTGACAGTGTTTTCTAATACATCAGTCTCAGAGAATTGCCAACCATAGTGTCAGGATCTAAATAGTTGCTCACTTTTGTGGTATTATTGTAGTTCAGTCTAACGAGGGTTTTACTGAGCAGCTACAACATGCTAGGCACTAAGGGAGACGCATTGCCAGTCCTCCACATGATGAGTCTCGTCTAGTCAGAGAGTCACTCGTTAGCTAGAATGAATGATTTTGCATTTAAGCTCTCTAGAGTCAGTCGTTAGCGAATAGGATCTGGAAAGGCCCGGTCTGATGTTTGGACGAGGAATGGTACTTGAGACAGAACGTAATGATGGAACCTAAACAAAGTATGATCTCGGTGTGTGGTTGGTGGAATCACTATAACGTAATGTGACTTAAACCTTCAGTCACTCTGCAGTTATTTCAGTATTTTAAGTGCTACTGATGTTTTAATTCTTGTGAATGTACTATTTAGATTTACATATTAAAAAATGGGTCAAGGGTGACTGGATGGCTCAGTTGGTTAAATGTCTCTTGATTTTGACTCAGGTCATGATTTCATGGTTTGTGGGATCCAGCCCCGTGTTGGGCTCGGTGCTGACAGCGCAGAATATGCTTGGGATTCTCTCTCTCTCTTTCTGCCCCTCCCCTGCTTATGTACACTCTCTCTCTCTCTCTCTCTCTCTCTCTCTCTCTCTCTCTCTCAAAAATATTTTTTAGAAAATAAAAAATGGATCACAAAGATACTAGTCATATACACACACACGTATGTATGTGTGGGTACATTGAATGCATGTAAATGAGTATTTTATTATTGTAATTAGGAGTTCTTTTCCCTTTGTGGAATTTCTTGTAAAGAGCTCTAATACTTCAGAGAACTGGAGTATTTCCTCCCCTACCACAACAGTACCATCGTATTCTATTATTAAGTGAGCTGTCACAAGTCATAACACTCATTTAAAAGCTTTTATTAAATAAACCAGGTAGGGACACCTGGGTGGCTCAGTCGGTTAAGTGTCTGACTTTGGATCACATCATGATCTCATGGTTTATGGGTTCGGCCCCGAGTCAGGCTCTGAGCCTGCTTCGGATTCTGTGTCTCCCTCTCTTTCTGCCCCTCCCCCACTCATACTGTGTGTGTGTGTCTCTCAAAAATAAACAAACATTTAAAAAAGTAAATAAACTAGGTAAAGATGTGGTTTTCTTTCGTCCTGGGGTTTGTATACCTTTGTGGGAGGAACACAAACACTGACTGCATACCGTAATGTCTGTGTCCAGTGGTCTGGGGAGAGCTGTGGGTATTGCAGTTTCTGCAGGGCCAAACGCTTCTTCTTGACATTACTGTCTAGCCAGCTGTCTTTGGTAACTTGAACTTTCCATCACCACCTCTGCCTACGTGAAGACTTAAAGGACCTAAAGGAGATAGTGTTTTGAACCTGACTTCTCTAATTTTCCCTGCTTTCCCCACAGAAGTTAGGAGTCTGAGGATACCAGGTGAAAGGAAGGAGAGGGAGAGGGTGATGTGCATTTTTTTCGGACACTGGCCTTGTGCATTGTTATGGGAAGGTGCCGTAAGCCCCTGGCCTGCAGCAGGAAACAGAAGGTACTTGGGAATAGGGAAATAGGATTAATTTCCACGTCATAATTTTGTAGCATGGCTTCACTTTTTAACAAAGTATCTCAAATTCTGAATAAAGCAGAGCCACACTGAAATACATGTAATAATATAGAAACACTCTGTCAAGCGAAATAGAATTCCTAAAAATCATCTACCACTTGGAATTACTAGCACCAGTCCCCACAGCCCCATCCCCCTTTGACTGGGTAGCTAAAATGGATCCTTCGGCGCAGTATGGTACATTAATTTTGTCAAACACCATGATGCCTCAAGGAGAATGGAGAGGGCACTGTGCTTGCTGTGTTTACCCCCGTCTGAGGTCTGGTTGTGGCGCTCTACTTAGCTGAGAGCTAGCACACCCTTAGGTTGTGAGGAGATGATCATAGCACCAGAGAAGAAAAAACCATGGCGAAGGAGTATGTCTAACACTCGGCATTAACAATCAGACAAAAGCTAAAGCGATGTGCACACATATTTTTGGTTTACACAACTACTATTGTGTTGTGCTTCTTAGTAACAATGGTAAGCAGCAGTTGACTCTATTATGAAATCTACACAACCAATTTAGAAAAATGGCTTTTGAGACCCTTGTGAAGACCCCTAAATCTATAAAGAGGCCAGATCTCTTCTGTCTGATGCAGGGGCCTGGATGATGGAGGTCTCTGCTGAAGATCCCGGGACCAGGACTGAGATCTCAAATCTCAATGGACTTAAGAAAGAGCAGCTCTCTGGGCAGCTGGGTGGCTCAGTCGATTGAGCGTCTGACTCTTGATTTTGGCTCAGGTCATGATCTCATGGTTCATGGGATCGAGCCCTGTGTCAGGCTCTGCAACAGTGCAGAGATTCTCTTGGGATTCTCTCTCTACCTCTCTTTCTGCCCTTCCCCTGCTCACTAGCCTGCAGATGCTCTCTCTCTTTTCTCTCTGCCCCTTCACTTGCTTGCAAGTACACACACTCTCTCCCAAAATTAATAAACATTAAAAAAAGAGGAAAGAGCAGCTCTCATGTGCACAGTGGAAGTTGGCCCATTGTGCTGAAGAGCTAATGTTGAGGGAAGTGACGATCAGGCTGTGACAAGGGGTGGTGAGAGGGGACCTGGGAGAGGGCAGCCCAGCAGCCGGGGACCCACTAGAGCTCCTTCCGGATCTGCTTCTGCAAGGCTGCTCTCCCAGGAGGGCGCTGAGGGGAGCGAGGCAAAGTGAGGCTCCTGAGCCCAGCGTTTCTTCAGGCGCTCCATAAATTGGGAGTGTGCTTGCATAGCTGTAAAATACCCTTGAAGACATGGAGGAAGAGTATCAGTCAGTCACGTCTAAGTGTGAATTAATGCCCTTATTTGGTTTTTCTGGACTCCTACCTCGATAGGTAGAGCCTGGGACACCATAACAGAGGCTGTGATGGAAACTCTCTTAAGTGCCTTTAGGCAACCAGGTGGAAAACGAGAGCAACGGGCCCCCAGGAGATGGGGGGGAAAGGCATTGGGTCAAGAGGGACCAGAGCACAGTTAGGAAAATGTGCTAAGGCGATAAAGAAAAGAAGGTGGCAGCAAAGTAGTAGAAAGAGTGTGGGTGTGACCCGGGGGCCTCAACCACTGCTTCGCAAAGTCAGAGGGCATGCACGGCTTTCGTGAGGGGCTCTGTGAACTCCACTGGCAAAGGAACCCATGTAAGTTTGACTTACATGAGACAGATGGAGGCTTCAGACGTCAGTTTCTTCATTTGTCCACAATAAGAGCTATTCAGTTCTGACCAGTGAGCCGCCAACAGGCCTTCCTTCAAGTGGGGGATGCGTGGATCGCTGCTGGTCACACGTCACAATCGTCTCGCAAAGACTCTGCTTCTTGGTATTCTGTGGTCTGTTGCTCCTTGCCGACAGCCTAGTCCTGCTCCCAGCATTTCCTTTATTTATTCTTACTTGACCACAGAACACCCATTCCACCAATCCACTCTCATAACTACACGTTTTTCCATCAGAGAAACAATGTGTGGCTTAATTAAGGCTACTATGGGTCAAAGAAAGTTTTGGGGCCTCCCCCTTTTTTTTTTTTGGAATAGATTCATTTTTTGACATCCAGGTTGTAGGGCAGAGTCAAAGCTAGGTGTTTATGAAACCATAGCCTCCTGACCTCATCCAATTTTAACCACAATAAAGCATTTATATATGGCGCTGTATTTGTTACTGGTCCTTTTCAAGTCACTAAGGAGAGATATATAACGCTTTACTCTTTAGAAATCACATGGTACAAAATGAATTTTGTTCCACGTGCCATAATCTACATTATATCCTATGCTTTCTCTCTTACAATAGGACACACATAGCTCATCACCGCAAAAAACTGCACAGGAAAATCAGTGTACTTCACAATGTGCATAAACTTTTTAATGTAACATAAGAAAACCATGAGCACTAAACACGACAGTTTGAAGGTAACAGAATTCAGAATGTAACGCGTTACTAAAGTTCCACAAAGACATCACTCGCACGTGTCTGGCTAGAATTCAGTCCCTGATGTCCCAAATCAATGTACTTTGTGTTTCGTGGGCTGTGGGAGGGAGGATTACAAATGAATCCCGCGGTCTGGTAACAAAGGGCGGCATCATGGCCTGTTCTGAATGAATGAGCTAGCGCGCTGGAATCAGTCCGTGAAATACAGACCCCACCTCAGAGAAAGACAGACGTCCTCCAGTGCTCCCTTCAGTAAGCTCTGCGGCACTCATAGGACTCCCACGCCATGCTCCCGTCCTCTTTGGTCCACGAAGAAGGGTCCTGAAGGCCGGGGGCGTCTGCCCCCTCCTCCGGGGCCAGGGGTGCCACCTTGTGCGGTAGGTCGTTGGGCATGGTCATGAAAGAGGTGAAGGGATACGGCGGCGGGGTGGGGTACCCTGGCACGTGGTACAGATCCTCCAGCGTGTGCAGGGAGTAGGACTGAGGGCCCGCCAGGGGGGCTCCCCAGCTGGAGCCCCGGTGCTGCGCGCTGGTCCCAGACTCCAGCTGGGAGAGGCATCCCGGGCCCGACGGCAAGGGCTGCAGAGAGTCGGTGGGCATGGGGTCTGCCTGGGCGAGACCATCGGGCACCGTTTGCTCCCATGAGTCCCTCTGAGGAGAACGGAAAGGTCATTGGGGTTAGTCATTAGATGATACTCTGACAGGGACAGATTTCCTCGCCAGCACTGGCTGCGGTCAGACTATGGCTTCAAGAGGGCCTCGATGTCCCCTCTCTGCTGTTCAGGCTTCCTTACCAGGCACCTGTTCCCTCTAGTGTCTGACACCAGTGAAGAGTTTTACTTCCTTTCTTACTCGAGAATTAGATTCTCTATAGTTATGACAATTCCCTTCCCCAGAAGACACCACTAAATGAGTGAAATGAGAGAATAAAGTGAACATTTGTACAGCATTTTACCAATTACGATGTACTATGTCTTGCATTCCTTTTGAGCTTCACCACACCCAGGGTCCTAGAATGCCCCTTCCACAGTGGGGCCGTCAGCTCTGGCTGCTCCTGGGAGCAGAGGGTCTCCAAACCACATGCTGGGCTTTTGCCCTCAGTGAGCCAAGAGGTAGAACTTCCGGAGGCTTGGAGCTGGAAAGAGTCAGGTTCAGCTCATGGCTACGCTACTTACTACCTTCCCCACGCTGAGCACCTCACTTTGTTCATCTGTACAATGGGGCTTTAAGAACCATATCCTGAGTTGTTGCAAGTACGAAAGGAACAGAGGCACACAGGAGTTCCTGGCTGGAGGAGGTAACTCCATAATGTTAATTCCCGCCCCCTTGTGTCTAAGATCCCATCTTTAGAGATACATTCCTTTGTAGTTGAAAACTTCACAGTTTTTTTATAAGATCGGTGTTGGTATTCTTCAGATCTTTATAAACTCACCTCTTTTTTAGGAATGAGGGAGAACAGGATTCTATAGGGTAGAAATACTACGGGAAAGGGGGCAGGGGGACTGGGAGGGAAGGAGACACCTTGATGGCCTGCCCTGGCGGTTTAGATCCTGGTCACGTGGGAGAAGTCACTTCAGTGCTCTTTCTTCCATGGGGGAGTGTCTTGCAAAATCGGTTGACTCCTAACAAAATGGATATAAACCTGCCGTCTAGTCGTCCCCTCCCAAGACCCTAGATGGATCGACCCTGTGGCGGTCTCCGTGTGCAGGTGTGCAGGTGGGCGTGGATTTTGAGGAGGGGCCCCTGGGAGTGTGTCCGGGGAAAGCAGCCTCAGGGGTGTGCAGGGCAAGCCAGACCTGACTTCCACCTGGCTGCCAAGCATGACGAGCGGCCGGTTGCCGTGCGAGCCCAGGCCTCATCTTACTCCCTAAACGGGAGACCCCTGCATACTCACAAGCACGAAGTGTGTGGGGTCCCCAGGGAAGGGTGGCGGCAGGAATGGCGGCAGGGACGAGGCGCTGAACAGGGAGCCGGTGCTGGGGGTCAGGCCCGGCGGGGGCCGGTGGTCTGCGTAGGGCTCCGGGAAGTAGGAATCCAGGAGGGCCGGGTGGCTCTGCCCCGCGGGGGACTCACACGGAAAGGCCTTGGAGGTGGAGACGTCGTTTGCAAACTGCTTCGAGTTGTGGAAGTCTGAGTCAGAGAGGAAAGATCTTCTGACACCATAGTAACCTGACATCACGGGTGAACCTGTTGCCAAAGGAGAAACAAACTGACAAAAATCTCTCCTGGGAAATCCAGGCATACCTGTTGCAGCTGAGACTCTCCAGGTGGGAAACGGTCTTTTTTTTTTTTTTTTGTATTCAAATTTTTATTTAAATTGGAGCTAGTTAACATACCCTGAGATATTGGTTTCCGGAGAAGAATTCAGTGATTCATCACTTACATACAATACCCAGGGCTCATCATAAGTGCCTTCCATTTGTTTTTACTTTATTTTACGAGAGGGAGAGAGGGAGCGTGAGCTGGGAAGGGACAGAGAGAGAGAGGGAGAGAGAATCCCAAGCAGGCTCTTTGCTGTCAGTACAGAGCCCATTGTGGGGCTCAATCTCACAAACCTTGAGATCCTGATCTGAACTGAAATCAAGAGTCAGATGCTTAATCAGCCACCAGGGTCCCCACAAGTGCCCTCCTTAATGCCCATCACCCATCTAGCCCATCCCCCCCCACCTCCCTCCATTAACCCTCAGTTTGTTCTCTATCGTCAGAGTCTCTCTCTGTTTGTTTCCCTTTCTACCCCTGCCCCCAATATGTTCATCTACCTTGAAAAGCATTAAATGTTGCTGCATTGCCTCTTTTAACTGGTTGAGCCCAAATAACTAGTATGTTTAAAATTCATTTGGCCTTTGGAGAGAAGTTCGTTTGAGACGGTGAGGTTACTTCTCATTCACTCACCCCAAGTGCATTTACCGTGCACTTTTGGTGTTCCAGTTACCACGCTAGGAAAACTTCAGGCTTAAGGAGCCAAGGAAAGGAACCCTTTGACGTTTACATTGGATCAAAATGAAATGTCTTTTTTACAGCTTCTGAGCTCTGGCCCCATCTCCACAGGACTGTTAACAGCAGGCTCCTCCTGGGTGTGTTATCTGAGATGCAGTAGTTCTGGTGATAGGATAACCCCACCCCGAATCAGAGGCAGGTTGTCTGCTGCTTGGACTTCTTTGTGGACCGACCTTTTATCAGATGCCTCCTACCTAGCAGGCATCAAGAAATGGCTTGCTTGCTTTCGGATGTAGAGCTTCTACACCCCCAAGTCAGAAAGAGGACTGCAAAAAAATGTGTTTTCTGGCTTTGACGAGTCTGGTGTTATTTGCTGCCCTCTTGTGTCCATGCCCAGTCCCTGACTCAGCTCACCTGGGCCCTGGGCAAGTTTGAAAAGGGAGTACCTCCCACAGAGAGTTTCCCTTGGCGAAACCAGGGGAAGAAGGTGAAGCTGAGAAGAGCCTCATTTAGGGCAGGACCAGTGAAATTGTCCCATAAGGGAAGCGAGGTGTTTGCTAAAGACTTTCAGACCCAGGGGCTCCGTTGTAGGAGGAAACACATTAGCATTTAGAACATGTTCAAGGAGGTAAGACTCAAGCTTTGCA
This sequence comes from Suricata suricatta, assembly GCF_006229205.1. Classification (NCBI taxonomy): domain Eukaryota; kingdom Metazoa; phylum Chordata; class Mammalia; order Carnivora; family Herpestidae; genus Suricata; species Suricata suricatta. Next base: position 102,272,591 of record NC_043710.1, on the reverse strand, counting down.
CGACTGATGGTTTAATTATTCCAGCCGGTAGTGGATGTGGTCTAATTACCTAAGATCTACACCCTGAGGTCACAAAAGGGCTGAATTGAGAAGAGGCAGGTGCTTGTCTTTCTTACCTGCCCCTAAAGGAGTGGGAGCTCCGTCCCCGCCCAGGCTGCTTCTCCTCCCCGCCCACGCTGTCCCCGCCCACGCTGCTTCTCCTCCCCGCCCATGCTGTCCCCGCCCACGCTGTCCCCGCCCACCCTGCCTCTTCTCCCTGCCCACCCTGCTTCTTCTCCCCGCCCACTGTGCTTCTCCTCCACCAAGACCTTTCCCCTGTGTCACCCTGACACAGTCATCCGTTACTCCACCTTGACCGCACTTTGGCCCTTGACACGCGCTGCGGCAGTTTATATTATCCTCACTACTCCCTCAGCCGAGTTACAACCCTCTTTCTAATCCACCTGCCGGCTCCATGGGGGCAGGGCTCATGTCTTCTACTTTGCTGTAAATCCAGGAGCATAATACTGTGTTCAACAATTATATGTAAATTTATTCATTCATTCGGAGGAAATCAAAATTCCCTGAAGAAACTTACAGCAAATTCTACTCTTTCTACTGTCATCTGAAATGCTATAGCCCCAGACTTCTCATTAGCTCATGAACTTGAAAGTGGCAGTCAGGGGTTTCATCATAAGCAGACTTCCACAGGAAAAAAATTGTGCAAGTGGAAATTAATATCAATAAAGAAAATTCTGTTTCATGCCATGAATTTGTATCCATGGGAGAGATTAAAGCTGAGGAGAGAGTGAAGAGTATGTAAACAAGTCTTCTAGGAGCTTAGGATCTCATGTCTATACTCCCAATTTCCAAATAAAAACAACCAGGCAAATATATTTCTTAAGCATATATTTTTCTCCCTAAAACGAGGAGGAATAATTCTAGAAAGTAAGAGAAGCTGCAAAAATTTCCTTCTATAGGAGTGAGCAGATGTAGCCAGATTCCAGGGACGATATGTATGTTTGGGAAACACAACACACAGACATTCAGATATGTGGGATCTCCTACTGCTCTTACTCCTTTTCTTATCCAGCTGCAAAGCTTCCTAAAATTATTGAGAAAGCCTTTGCCACTTCTGAGTTTGGGCTCTGAAAGGAGGGTGTGTCGGTGTGTGTCTGTGTGCACACATGCGTATGGTGTCCCCAACACTTTTACTAAATCAGAATGGCCCTTTCCCATCCCTGCAGGAGCATGAAGGAGGCATATGTATTGAAATGAATACCAATGATTAACTAAGTGCCTGACATATAGAGCAGCCAGTAAACGGCAGTTCCTCCATCTGCCTCCTCCTGCCAGCTCGGTCTCTTTCTGTTTCAAAGCAAGCTCATAATCTATCAGATCATGCATGGTACCAGAGTTTTACACGTTTTAAAATTGTATCAAGGGCCAGAGCGCCTGGGTGGCTCAGTCAGTTAAGCGTCTGGCTTCAGCTCAGGTCATGATCTCATGGTTTGTGGATTTGAGCCCTGTGTCGGGCTCTATGCTGACAGCTAGCTCAGAGCCTAGAGCCTGCTTTGGATTCTGTACCTCCCTCTCTCTCTCTGACCCTCCCCTGCTCACTCTGTCTCTCAAAAATAAATAAAACACATAAAAGAATTAAAATTGCATCGAGGGCCTAACTGCTATTGCTTTTGCTCAGGAAGCTTCTGCTGGGCGAGGGATGGAAAGGCCGCCTGCAAGACAGAATGAATTCTGAACTCACAAATGACTGAATTAGGTTTGTCTTCACTGAGTTTATATTTTAAAAATAACCTGTTTGCAAAAGTAAGATTTTGAAGGCACCATAAGGCACTGGAACCTGCCGGCTCCATGGGGGCAGGGCTCATGTCTTCTACTTTGCTGCAAATCCAGGAGCATAATACTGTGTTCAACAATTATATGTTCTAGAAGAATGGCAACCCCAGTGCCTGACTTAGGCTCAAAAGGGAATTCATTAACTGCTCATTGAATGTACGGACTCACCTGGCATCTGGGCAAATGCAGACTGGGTGTTGGTGACTCCGCTCTGGAAGGCAAAGAGAGCGCAAGTGTTTTCTTTAGTCCAAGTTCAAAGTTAAAAAAAAAAAAGATTAGGGATACATTTTTTAAGCTTTACATTCTGATATTAAGATATATTATTTGGGGACGAAAGTGGGAGGGCAACCTAGGTTAAGAATTCAAGAATCAGAGGGGTGGCTGGGTGGCTCAGTTTGTTAAGATTCAGACTTCATCTCAGGTCATGCGTTGGGCTCTGTGCTGACAGCCTGCTTTGGATTCTGTGTCTCCCTCTCTCTCTGCCCCTCCCCTGGTTGTGCTCTGTCTCTCTCTCTCTAAAAAGTGAATAAACATTACAAAAAAAAAAAAAGATTTCTATTATCAGAGAACAAGTTTTATGAGGGACAGAGGGAAACCAAAGTTAGATTCTGGTAAACATGCCAAAAAGCACAGGCTAGATGAAATGGAATAATTTGTACTTTGTTTTATTTACTGTTTGTGGTAAAATCGAATATATACCATGTGCATATGCTTGGCACTGTTCTATGGTCTGCCTTCACTTGACCTTGACTGTGGCTTGTGCTCTGTGCCCCAAACAGAATGCGGTTCATAGTAGACACAACAAAAATGTGCGGAATAAAGATACAGTGCTCAAAGAGTCCACGGTCTTAGTTATCATGGGAGGTTGGGGGATGATGTCTGTGGAATTATGTCCCCTCAGAAGATGGATGGAAATCCTAACCCTGGTGCCTGTAAATGTGACCTTATTTCGAAATAGGATCTTTGAAGATACAACTGGTTGAATTAAGATGAGGTCATACTGAATTAGGGCGGGCCTAATCCAACATGACTGGTTCCTAACAAGAAAGGAGAGAGAAACACAGAGACACAGACACAGAGGGAAGAAGCCCATGTGAAGACAGAAGTAGAGGTTTGAGCAATGCAATGTCAGGCTAAGGATGCCGGGGGACTGTGGGCCAGCAACCACCAGGGGCCGGAAGAGGCAGGGAGGCGCACTTTCCTAGATCCTTTAGAGGGAGTCTGGCCCTGCCAATACCTTGATTTTGGACTTCTAGTCTCAGAACTGTGAGACAGGAAATTTCTGGCATTTTAAGCCATTTGTAGTTAATGTTACTGCAGCCCTGGGAAGCTAACAGAGAGAGTGACCAAGAAATAGTTCAGTGGAGTGTGAGAGGAGGCATGGTCAGGGAAAGATGGAATGAGGGGGGCCCCCGAGGCTGGTACTAGGGACGCGGTGGGGAATACAGGCTGGGCAGGTGATACCCAAGCTGAACTCTGAAGGAAGGGTGTCCAGGGGTGCAGAGTTTTAAAATAAACAATTGCAAATTCTGGCCCCATGCGGCCCAGAAACCAAGTTATGTAGGGAAAAAAAATAGCTACTGTAAAAGTTAAGAGTCCTCAACATCTAGTTCTTTGGATCTGAGCTCTTGACCCTGATGCTCACAGTGCTAGTGACCCTCAAAAGTTGGAAAAGATTTTATGAAGAGCCTCCTATAAGCCCCCACCCAAAGCCAAGGTCCTGGGTATCATTAACGCATCCCTGGGTGCAGTTAGCTCTTAGGGATGGAGAACCCAAGACCCTCTCAGAAAGATCATTTCTTCTCTGGGCACTTCTGACTGTCCCAAAGCAGGCAGAAAAGAATCATTTTCTTATTTCTCATCCTTTTGGTCCACATACAATAAGCTTGACCCTTCGTCCACATATGGCCCTTCAAATACGTGAGGACAAGCCATCATTTCCCAAGTGTCTTCGCCAGTTTGGGCTGCTGTGTCAGACACCGCGGGCTGGGGTGGCTTGTCCATCTTCAGAGGCTGGAAGGGTGCCCACGTGGTCAGGTTCTTGGGGGGAGACCTGCTGGGGGCCATCTCTGAAGTCAGGCAGGTTTGCAAGGCCTCTCACTGTCAGACGGTGACCGGCGTCTACCCCCACTCAACCCCCACTCCATTTCTGCTTGAGTGCCGACCCCCAAGGCACCTGACTGACTGTTATCAGGAGTGACTTGCCTTCTTGTGCTAAAAATATGTGAATTGTACCTTGTGAAAAAACTTGCTGTAGGAGTTTCTTTTATTGTGATTATAGGAGCAAATGTTACATTTCCTGAGAAAGCCTGTTTTCTTCCCCTTGAAAAACAGGCTATTGACCCCTGCTCCCAAAGACCTAACTCTTGCCTTTGCTGTGCCAAAAACATTGCCTTGTATTTGAATGCCAAAGACCCCTTCCTTCCCCAAGTGATAAGCATCTGGTCACCTACTTCAATCACTATTGATAAAGGTTATGCATGAGTCTTCCACCAATCTATGTTCTGGGAAAGTTTTACATACCAAAGAGTTTGTTATCAGAAATCATTGTCTAAGGCAATTGCAACTTCTGGTTTGTACCCCAGACATTTTTTCAATAAACAAAGCTGACTCTCCAGTGAGTGCAGAGATGCCTGCCTGCTGATCAGAAAGAACCTCGTGGCTCTCTCATTCCTTTCCCCCTTCGCCAATTCCCATCTCTTTCGTGTCAACACCATCCATCCTTCAGGGGAGCCCTGGACCTGCTGGAGCTGGACTCTGGCAGAGACCCTCTTCCTGGTTGGTTTGCACATGGCCTGCTTCTCACCGTGTCTTCACGTGGTGGAAAGCGAGATCATCTTTCTCAGGTGTCTCTTCCGTGAGGCTGCTGATCCCAATCCAAGGGCTCCACCCTCACAGCCCAATTGGCTCCCAAAGGCCCCATTTCTAACACCATCACATAGGGGGTAGGGCTTCAACATAGGAATTTTGAGCAGACATAAGCATTCAGTTCATAGCACCAAACTGGAGTTCAAGCTCGTCCAGGCTAATCTATCCTCCAACCATGCAGAAGTAGCACAGTTATTCAAGTGAAGAAGACTCCGGACCCAGAGTGTAAGTGATTGAATCCCAGTTCTGCCTCTTATTAGCTGTGTCATCTTGGGTACGTGAAGATTAAATCGTATCATACGTGCCAAGCCCGTTCCTGGCACAGGGTGAGCGGGAAACGAGTGCTAGTTACATAGTGCTTATGACTCGTATGCATTTTTATGCCGCTTCAAATCCCTGGCAAGTTCCTCTAAACATGTTTTGATTTATGTGTCTTCCTGTTTATTGTTTTTTAAATTTTTTTTAATGTTTTTTATTTACTTTTGAGAGATAGAGAGACACAGTGCGAGCAGGGGAGGGTCAGAGAGAGAGGGAGACACACAATCTGAAGCAGGCTCCAGGCTCTGAGCTAGCTGTCAGCACAGAGCCCGATGCGGGGCTTGAATCCATCAGCTGTGAGATCATGACCTGAGCCGAAGCCAGACGCTCAACCGACTGCGCCATCCAGGCGCCCCAATGTGTCTTCCTGCTTAATGGGCGACCACTTTGAAGTGGCAGAAGGGAGCCACGGGCAGGCAGGGGCAGGGGTGCCCACATCTTATATGGGAAGGAAGGGAAGCAGTGATTTAGCCTGGAAGCACTTGTGTTTGGTCCGTTTTCCCACGTTGCCGGGGCCCATCTTACCCTGAGGTTCCCTCCAAGTCCCAGCTGTCTGGCTGGGAGCTTCCTCGAAGGCCTGTGCCCTCTGGCTCCTGTGTCCGCCTCCTTCTGGGGGTCCTGGATGCTGGCCGGGCAGGGTGTCCCGTTCCTCTGCTCCCACCTTCTCTCCCTGCCTTAATCCACTCTGGCCAAGGCTGGGCCAGGCGGAAGGCTTCTGTGAGACACCATCACAGTCCCAACCTGATGGCCGTCCTGTAAGCACCCTATTCTGTCCTCACATGGCCCTGCCCGGGGTCTCTTCCCCACGGTGTGGAGAAGCCCCAGTCTACGCTGACGTAGCTTTGGACATGTCTGCTGGGAAAGCCTTCCTGTCATTCTCCTGGGCCATCAGGCAGTCCCTGGGATCTCCTCACACCCCTCCTTCTGCCCAGGCCCCCTCATTCCTGCGGAACTGCGGTGCTCTGCACTCCCCCAACCCACACTCAACGCCCGGAGTCTCTAAGGACGTTTCCCAATTATGCGTCTCGTCGATTTTATTTACGATTTGATGAAAAGAAGCCTCTTGTGTTCATTTCGCCTACACGGTTTTGCCTGCTACCTGCTGTGGAAATTATAACTGTGTTTTCATTGTTTACGGTTACCCATAAAACTTTACCTTGTGTATTTAACAAAGACGACAAACAACACCTGAAAACTCCCATGGACAAGGTCGTCGGGACATCAGCTCTCACTAGGCCTCTCCTAATTTAGGTGGGCGTGCTACTTTCTGGCATTTTACCTTGTTTCTTTATCTTGCATCTTCCCAAATTAGACATCATAATTATCACCATTTTTTAAATAGTTTATTTATTTGGAGAGAGAGCAAGAAAGAGATAGAGAGTGTGAGCAGGGGAGGGACAGAGAGAGAGGGAGAGAGAGAATCCTAAGCAGGCTCCAAGCCGTCAATGCAGAGCCCTCCCCGGGGCTCCATTTCCTGACTGGGATCATGACCTGAGCTGAAAACAAGAGTCGGAGACTGAACCCCCTGAGCCACCCAGAGCCCCAACATCATTGTACAAAGCACATCTGTATTTGAGTTCCTCATGTGTTCACTAGTGTCTTTGCTTACTCTTCCCCCAGGCTATTTTTTTAGGATTCATTTTCCTCTTTCTGACGTAATCCTTCAGGGGCCCCTGGATAGAGCCTGTTTGAGATTCTCTCTCCCTCTCTCTCTGACCCTCCCCCACACTCGCTCGCTCACTCACTTTCTCTCTCTCTCAAAAAAGAAAAGTAATCCATCAGAAAATTCCTTTCCTGTAGGTGATGTTGGTGGTAAAATGTTTCAGTTTTTATTTATCCAAAAATACCATTTCTTTTTCTCTGGTACTTAAAAGATAATATTGCTGGTTCATAACTGTAACTTGATAGTTCCGCCTCTGTCCGCACTTCAAAGATGTCACCCACTGTCTTTCACCTTCCATGATTGCTGTCCACCTTGTGGTTATTCTTTTTTTTAATGTTTATTTATTTTTGAGAGAGAGAGATAGCATGAGCAGGGGATGGTCAGACAGAGAAAGAGGGAGACACAGAATCTGAAGACAGGCTCCAGGCTCTGAGCTAGCTGTCAGCACAGAGCCCGATGTGGGGCTCGAATCCATGAACTGTGAGATCATGACCTGAGCCGAAGTCAGAGGATTAGCCGACTGAGCCACCCAGATGCCCCTGTAGTTATTCTTTAGGCAACTTTTCTTTCCTTTCTGCTTTTTAAAAGAAACTGTAATGGAACTAGAGTTAAATACAATGTTATATCAGTTGCAGGTGCACAACTCTAGGGTCTGTCACTGCTGCACATGAGGCAGTGCTTACCCATGGTAAGGTAGGCACCCTCCATTGTCGACGGTTTCCTGTGCTGTACTTTTCATCCCTACGACATTTATTTTATAACTGGAAGTTTGCACCTCTCAATCCCCTTCACCTGTATTACCCATTCCCTCCCTACAATGGCAACCACCAGTTTGTTCTCTGTATCTAAGAGTCTGTTTTTACTCACTTAGCATTTTACCCCCAGCTCCATTCATGTTGTTCCAAATGGCAAAATCCTATTCTCTTTTATGGCTGAGCAATATTCCCTTGTATGTATATATACATCACATCTTTTAAAAATAATTTAATGTTTAATTATTTTGAGAGAGAGAGAGAGAGAGAGAAGGGGGGAGGGGCAGAGAGAGAGAGAAAAGGAGACACAGAATCTGAAGCAGGTTCCAGGCTCCAGGCTCCAAGCTGTCAGCACAAAGCCTGATGCGGGGCTCGAACTCACAAACCGTGAGATGATGACCACCCAGGCACCCTTATACCACCTCAGTAACCACTCATCTACTGAAGGACACTTGGGCTGCTTCCAGAAGTTGGCTATTGTAAATAATGGCACAGTAAACATAAGGGTACATACATCTCTTTGAATTAGTGTTTTTGTTTTCTTTGGGCAAATACCCAGTTATGGAATTACTTGATCAGATGGTAGTTCCTATTTTTCATTTTTGGAGGAACCTCTATACTGTCTTCCACAGTGGCTGCACCAGCTTGCATTTCCACCAACAGTGCACTAGGGTTCCTTTTTCTCCACATCCCCCCAACAACTGTTTTTTTGTGTTTTTCATTATAGCCATTCTGACAGGTGTGAGGTGATATCTCACTGTGGTTTTGATTTGCATTTCCCTGATGATGAGTGATGTTAAGCATCTTTTCATGTGTCTATTGGCCATCTGGATGTTTTCTTTGGAAAAAAAAATCTATTTAGGTATTCTGCTGATTTTTAAAATCTCTGCTTTTTAAGATACTTCTTTTGTCTTCAAATTTCTTCAAATTAGCCTCATTTTAACTCTGGAAAATTTTCAACCCTCCTCTCTTTAAAATATTGCTTCCTCATTCTCTCCTTCTGGGGCTCTGTTAAGATGTTTGTTAAACCTTTTAACTTCATCCTCTATACCCCAAACCTCCCATTATACCCTCTAGATCCATGATTTTCTGTTCTATATTTTGGTATAAATTGCTATTGACTTCTTCAGAAATATATCCAGTTCACTAATTCTTTCTTCAACTGTAGTTAATTTGTTTTACTCATATATTGAATTTTATTTTTATGTATTTATTTATATTTATTTAGTTTTACAGTTTATTTATTTTGAGAGATACAGAGACAGTGCAAGTGGGGGAGGGGCACAGAGAGGGAGAGAGAGAGAATCCCAAGCAGGCTCCATACTGCCAGTGCAGAGCCCAATGTGGGGCTCAAACCCACCAAGCTGTCAGATCACAACCTGAGCTGAAACCGAGTTGGACGCTCAACCAACTGAGCCACCCAGGTGCCCCCTCATACATGGCATTTTAAACGTTGTCAACGAATACATATTTTTTTCATTTCTATAAATTCCATATGAATTTTTAAAAATCTGCTTGGTGAAATTTGGTAGTTTCTAGTTGAGTGTTTGCTAATTACTAAGTGACTGCATATTTTGTATTTGGTAATTCTAATATGTAAAAGTTTTAGGCATTCGAGTTAATTGTTTATTGATTATGCTGACTCTCACTCATAATGGTTTGCTTCCTTATGCATTTGGCGATCTTTGATTGAAACTCATATCTGGCTAGCTTTCATATGTGAAAATCTGGGGTTCTATTTTGAGAGCATTTTCCTCCAGAAGATTTATGTTTCTATCTCTGGGGAGCCAGCTCCCTTCCAGGTTTCCCAGGTTAGTCTTGGAGTCCCAAGTTCAGCTCCCCAGCCTTGGCAACTGTTCAGTGGCCAGCTGTCAGGCATAAAGCTAGTTTGGACACCTGTTCTCAGAGGAAGTTGCCTTTTTGGTGTGTTCACCTTCTCATCATTCGATGTCTTAATTTCTCACCAAACGGTTTCCCCAGCCTTGGAGAGTTCCCTTACTTCCTGCCAAGTCAATAAACACTGATTAAAATGTGTTTTACACAGGATGTAGTTTTGTTGTGGGTGGGATCTCCCCACCCCCAGACCCTCTAGTCTGACCCAAACAACTGAATACCTAAATATTGACATTAGATGTAAATACCTTTCTATGTTTACATGGCACAAAATATTTTACTTTCTCCTAATTTCCAAATTCTCTTGCAGAGATTTAAATTATAATAGAAGTAATTCATAAACCCATACTTGTCATTTCTTAGACAAACTCTTAAGCATGTGCCCAGATGTCTTATATGTAATATCTCATTTAATTATCACCACAATCCCTAAAGATAGACAATATGATTCTCATCTCAATGATGAGGGAACTGACAAGCAGAGAAATAACCCAAGTTCCCAAGCAGGTGGAGCTGGTGGTGATGGTGGTGAGTGGGCTCAAATGTGGACCTTTGGAATTTCAGACCCTGTTAATTAACTAATGCACCATGCTGCCTTCCAAGCATTTTAATATCTCAAATATAAAAATAGAAAAATTTCATACGTAGTTAATTCTTTTCTTCTTTCTTTCCTTCTTTCCTCCTTCCTTCCTTCCTTCCTTCCTTCCTTCCTTCCTTCCTTCTCTTTCTTTCTTTCTTTCTTTTTCTTTCTTTCTTTCTTTTCTTTTCTTTTCTTTCTCTTTTTCTCTCTTTCTCTGTTTCTCTCTCTCTCTTTCTTTCTTTCTTTCTTTCTTTCTTTCTTTCTTTCTTTCTTTCTTTCTTTCTTCTTTCTTTCTTTCTTCTTTCTTAGTATATAGGAAAGACTTAGGGACATCCAGAGAGAGCATGTAATCATATCAAAGCTCACAAAGAAGATTGGCACTTTCCTGTCTGACGCCTACATATATATATATATATATATACCCTTAGTCTTTCAATGGATATACTATTTTGGGGGGTCAGCTTTACTGAGGTGCAATTTACATATAATAAAATTCTCAAATTTTAAACGTACAACTTGACAAATTTTGACAGACTCCTGTGACCCACCACTAGAACCATGACAGAAAATATTTCCATCAGATTAATTATTTTATAGCTATAATGAAAGCTGTGCTCTCTGGGTGGCCTGGGAAATATTTAGGGGGGTAAATATAAAAGGAAACGATCATGTACCTTGTCAGCCTGCCTCACAGAACATAGAACTGGGTTCTAAAGGCCCCAGGTAGGGACAGACTTCCGGGCCGGTGCTTCACAGGCTGAGGAGGAACAGCGGCTTGAGCAGGCCCCCTCGCTGCCACTGCCCATGTGAGGGGAAAGCTCGCATCCCTTTCTTCCTCGCTCATACGGTTGCCTCTTATCATGTGAATTCTCCGGAAATAATATTGAAATTAATATTGAAGGGCCCATAACTTTTGACCCGGTGAGATGGTATATAATTTTGATTTTGCATACAGCAAACAACAGGACGGTACAATGCCAGGTAGCCAAATTCAGAGGTTTACATTTGAATGAAATTTGCCAGTCTGCAACTTCCTGTAGCTGACACAGCAGCCTCCAGCTGCCCCAAAACCCCCTCCATGAAAATGAGTTAATTTGAACGAATGGGTCACCCGGGTAGTAAAGTGATAAGATTAGGAGTTTCACCCTGAGTACATTTATCGTCATTTTTATGACCCCATAGTATTTTTAGTGCTAACCTGGTTGAAGAAATATACTGAAATGTATAAGGAAAAGGTCTCCGACTGGCATAACATTTTTCACGCTGCTGTATAATTTATTTCTAAATTCCAATGACGTAGTTTAAAAAGTGTCTCTTTAATCTTAAGATAATTGCTCCTGATGCTTAAATAATAATGATCATAGCTGCTCATGAATAGGTGGGCTTCCTTTTAAATTTTTATTTACTTTTGAGAGAGAGAGACACACAGGTCTGTGTGAGTGGGGGAGGGGCAGAGAGAGAGAGGGAGACACAGAAGTAGGCTCCAGGCTCCCAGTTGTGAGCACAGAGCCCCACCTGGGGCTCGAACTCACGAACCATGAAATCATGACCTGAGCCTAAGTCAGATGCTTAACTGACTGAGCCACCCAGGTGCCACCCGGGCACCCAGGCACCCAGCAGGGTTCACTTTTAAAGGAATTTCTAGCACTCTCTCTATATAATATCTCATCATCATAACACCTATGGTTGAGAGAGGAGTTGAAGATACTACACTGTACATTCTAAAACCTTGATTTAGTATCTGAATTTAGACCCATTGTGAGTCATACGATTGTCCTCCAGCTTTGAAATGAGTGTAAAGTTAATGCTGGATGTGACACAGTCAGTCTTTAAGTGGGTCTCCATATTAGGCTGGAATATGGTCTTCTTCCAGAAGAAAATGGGCAGAGAGAATCAGATGCCTTACTTAATGTTAAAGCACGGAGTAGAACTAGGGACATTCTGATTGGTGTGAAATTGTATCCTGTGAATAAACTATATTCAACTTGTTCTAATAAATTTTATTAGTTTTGCAGTTTGAAACAGGTTTTGATTCCTGGGGCACTTATCTGAATTACATGGTAATTTAACCATAAATAAGAAAAATACTCCACAAAGAATAAGAGCTACAGTTGGAAGTATCTACCATGAGCCACATGCTTTCCATAAGGTTATCTTACTATAAACTAAACACTATCACCTCAGTTTCCCAAACAAGGAAAGCGAGCATCAGAGAAGATAAGTGGTATGCCCAAGACCCCCCACCTAGTAAATTATAGAACTAGATTTAAACCCAGAGTGTCTGCCCCCCATATTTCTGCTCCGTCAAGCTCTCAATGACCTAACAAGCAAGTTCTCTGCACCTGCCTCTTCCATCGAACCAGATATTTCCTGGGCACCTCTTACGTACAAGTCACAGCGCTTGTATTGCAGGTGCTAGACAAAAATGCCACTTGGAGGCTTGGATTGGGGTCCATTTAGAGAGACAAGTCATTTGCGGTAGATTGAATATGGTCACAGTTTCTTTGCAGCCCCTCCCATCAAGAAGTGGAGTCTGTCCCTCTATCCCTTGGGTCTAGGATGGTTTTGTAACTTTCTCTGACTAACGGGATGTAGCAGAGGTGATGCTGTGTGCACTTCAAAGTCTAGCCACCAAGAGCACTTGCAGTTTCACGTTCGCCTGCTTGAAATGCTGCCTTTATGATCTCCCCTTAAGGAAGCCAGTCTCAGCTCCTGGAGGATGAGTGACTGTGGAAGCGAATTCCAATGCTCCTGCCAACGGCGGCCGGTACCAGCTACCAGACATGTGAAGGAGGCCATCTTGGACTTCCAGCATGGCGGACCCTCCAGTAAGTGCAATGGCCTTACTAAGCCCTAGGGAACGTCCAGCCGACTCACAGAATTGTGAGAAATCAGGTGTAATTCTCATCACCCCCTAAGGTTAGGGTGGGTTCTCATGCAGCAACACGTAGCCAGGAAAAAGTAACTCATGGATTCCAATCCAAGCTAGATGGAGGTGGCATGGAGGTGAGTTGCTGCCCTGGGCAAAGGTGACTGAGCCCATTATATTGTGGGGGATATTGAGGTCCATGCACCTAGTTTCCCAGTGCAAGGTCCATGCTCTACATATTTAATTGATTTAGTAAAAATGTTTCACATGCCTACTATGCATCAGGATTGTGTAATTTCCAGAAATGAAAAGAGGGATAGAGCATGGGTTCTATTCTTAGGGAACAAACAGTTTTATAGGGAAGACAGTCGCACACGTGCATGAACGTGGCTGGGAGGACTAGCATTTCATGAATACTTACTTCGTGCCAGATTCTATCCCAGGCGCTCTACATATATGGTGTGTGTTTCATCATTTTTATTAGCGACTCATATTTCTGTGATTTATGTCTTGTGTCCTGTGCTAAATGATACATGCACATTATCATTAAATCTTCACTAATAAAATAGATTGTTGTAAGTCATTATCTCTAGACTATAGATTGGAAAACAAATGGACAGTATAAAGGACTTGTCTGAGGTTGCAAAGCTAGTAAGGGAGGTAACTTGATTTAGTGCAAGAAAGGGGTGGGGGGTGGGGTGAGCTTGAGGGTGGGGTAGGGTGAGCTGCCAGTGCTGGGGGAAGGTGACCGAACAGACTACATTGTGGGAGGTGTCCGAGTCCAGTGTTTGAGGAAGAAGGGAAATCAGCAAGCAGACAGGGCAAGGGGCATTGTGTATGGGGAGAAAAGCAAAGACGTGAATGTGAGGCTAGCATGTCACCGACATGGAAATGTGTGCAGCAAGTGTGCGTATAGGAGGCTGAAGAGAAACTGGGGAGGGTGTGGGAACCAAGTTATAAAGGGTCTGGCAGCAGGCAGTGGTCGTTTAGAAGCTCCTTAGCTGTGTAGACAGAGTGGTGGTGGTAGTCTAGGAAGTGTAATCTAGTGCTGAAAATGATGGGTCAGAAATGGTCGATGGGTGAGACCATGGGCGCTTGTAACTGAACAGAGATCCAGTGATGAGGGTCTGACGGGCTCTCCTTAGGGGCAGAGTGGCAGGCCAGCAGGTGATTTTTTATATCAAACGCTGTTTGGCTTTGTTTTAGAGCCTGCCAAGGGCTGCTCCTCACCATGTGAACCTTGAGGGCTGCTGGCCACCTGTCCCGGTTGTACCAATTCCCAAGGCTCTTTCTTTCTTTTCTTCTTTATCACCAACTCCCTCCCCCCTCATGCCTGTGTATAACGGGGGGGGGGGGGGCTGGCCCTTCTCCCTCGTACTGTACTTTGGTCAAGAAAAAAACTCCTGCGTTCTTAAATGATTGAATAGTAGGTCATGTAGGTCCAATCCTGAAGCCAATAAGAATTTGTGAGGAAGGCATATTGACAGATATATCCTTAAAAACGCTCACCATGTGTCTACAAAGCCTAGATGATGAGGGAGGATTTGTCTCACAAAGAAATGGCTCATCTGGGTTTTGCCCAGTTTGTTTTCATTATCGCCAGCCTCTGGCAAAGTAGGTACTGTGTAATCGATATAAAACGGAGGATATAAAAGGGTTAAATGATTTGCTTAAGGCCTTCAAATGTATGCAGTTACAAGGAAGACTAAAAATGTTGTTGAGATTCTTTCTTGGGGGAAGGGGATGCACTAGGAGAACATGAATTTATACATTTTTGTAATAGTGCTTGTAAATATTGAACAACGATTTTGATATTCATTGACTTGTTGGTATAGCAACTTAATTTCTTTCTAATAACGTGTCATAGAAAAATCCTGGAAGACTGCACATGAACCTCACTGTGGTGGCCCTGGGAAACAGAACAAGGCGGTGGGAAGCAGGAGAGGCAGACTTCTATCATTTACTCTATACTCTTTATTCTGTTCGAAATTTTACCATGCATTCTTTTGCAATTAAAAGAGCTAGTTAATAAAAGTTCAGGGGCACTTGGGTGGCTCAGTCGGTTAAGCATCTGACTTCGGTTCAGGTCATGATCTTACGGTTTGTGGGTTCAAGCTCTGCATTGGGCTCTGTGCTGACAGTTCAGAGTCTGGAGCCTGCTTCGGATTCTGTGTCTCCCTTTCTCTCTACCCCTCCCCGCCTCAAGCTCTGTCTCTCTCTGTCTCAAAAGTAAATAAAAACTTTTTTAAAAAGTTCAATAAGAGAATTTAGGATTCTCTTTACCATCTTTATGGTAAATCTCAAAATTAAAAAAATACACCTGTGATTCCAAGTGTCTTACATTTCTGGTGTATGTACTATTTTATGTCCTTGGGAAAGCGAACACAGTTTGGATACAATTCCAGCTCGCTGACAATTTCTTGCGATTTTACTATTAAAACTCTCCTGCTCAGCACAACATTATGCCCAGGCTGTCTCTGTAGGAAAGTGATTTCTGTTACCTAAGTTACAAAATGAAACACGTTTGGGTTTTTTTTTTTTTTTAACCTCTGGTGTGTCTTTGGAATACTATTTGTGTTTCTTCTTTTTTTAAATGTTTATTTATTTTTAATTTTTTAATGCTTTATTTATTTTTGAGAGAGTGAGTGAGGGGCAGAGAGAGAGGAAAACACAGAATCTGAAGCCTGGGAAGCAGTTCCCAAGCTCTGACAGCACAGAGCCTGACGCAGGGCTCGATCTCAGGAGCCACGAGATCATGACCTGAGCTGAAGTCAGTCGCTTAACTGACTGAGTCACCCAGGCGCCCCTTGTATTTCTGTAGCTAACCAAGAACAACAGTGGCCGTGGTGATACTCGTTGATAGATGGGCATTCTCACTGCGGCCAGAGCAGAATCTGCAGATCTGCAGCCCTTCCAGATGGACTTGCCTGACTGTTTCATTGCAACCAGATTATTTTTGCAAACTGCGTGAAAGAATCCACTGCCAGAGAATAGTTTAGATTGCAAGAGAGTTAAAAAAAAAACAAAAAACAACCCCCAGAGTACAGGACCAATAGAACAGCTGAAAAAATAAGTGGCTTGCAAAAGGTCTGCCTTTATTTTTATTATTTTAAAAAACTTTCTGCAATTGTGAAGGAGCAGGTGGTTGGGTAGGGAACGTGGAGGGTGCTGGGAATGTGGTTCAGTTCTATAAACAAGGCAGGATAGTGGGCTAATTAAAGTCAGACAATGGGCTACTTTGAAAGGCAGAGATAAAGCATCCATTCAGATGAATGCCAAGGACATAATATGTACCACTTGTATTCAAACATTTGGCATTTTGAGTTTACAAGGCATTGCCTGCTCAGAAAATGTTTTTTTTTTCCCCTTTCTTTTTTAATTCTTTCTGGGCTCAAGAAGGGGGTTGGTTGGCAATGTTAACAAACAATATGCAAAACGCTGAGCTATAAGAGTGAGCAAAAGGTGTGGGAGACACCCCCAGGGTGGACCCTGATTGCCTCGAAAACATTACAAATAAATGGATCTGTCCACTGGCAATTCAGAAAAAAGTAGCAGGGGAGTTAAATGTATTTATGAAAGAAAAACTATAGTTTTCCTAAGAGGTTTAGTAATCACCACAAAGAGAACAGGTACTTCTGAAAAATGAGAAAAATAAAACACTATCAAAGCAGGAAGACACACAGGGGGTCATCGGATGGCCATTTGCTTTGCCCAGGCCATTGAGAGCATCTTACTGAAGTCAAATCACATTGTAGGATGAGAGTTGAGATAATAAGGAGAGTTTATTTATTTATTTTGAGAGGGAGGCTCACGTTAGTACAGAGTCTGATGCGGGGCTTGAACTCACAAAACTGTGAGATCATGACTTGAGCCAAGGTTGGATGCTTAACTGACTGAGCCACCCAGGTGCCCCCAAAATAATTTTTATAGTAAATTTTAAGAAAGCAGGGAAGAGAGTCTTGCAGTTACATGTCTTCAGAGCTGGGGACCACTGTCCAAATCTTACCCTTCTTCTAACCATGGATTCAATTTAACATACACGTGCTCTGTTCTTAGATTTGACAAGACAGAGTTGCAATGACTGTGATTTCCTCCTTGAAGAAGGAGGCTGTGGCCAACTCCCTAAATTCAAAGCATGGATAATCAGCTCATAGTCTTATTGACATCTGCGTCTTTCTTTTTTTAGCTTCTTCATTGTTGTAGCACGACCATTAGGATACCAAAAAGAAGTAGCACAGATATAAATTATCCAAGTTTTAGATGGTTTGGGGAGGTATATCTTGATTAAAATTAGATTTTGATATCAGTAAAGGATTCCACTTGTCTTTAGCATGGAATACTTAAAATTGGCTTAGTGTCTAGGAAATGAGGCCATTCGTGGCCCCCTCTCTTCATCTTTTCCCATACTTTCATAAGAAGTTAAGAGCATAAGGAAGTTACCCTCCCCTTTCCTTAGTGGGTATTATATTTGTTAGGAATATGAGTATTTAGTAGAGAGTATATGCATATTTAGTGTGTAAAACTATGGGAGAATGCATGGAAACCGGAAGAGCATCTATAAGGTGGATCACCAGAGACAGCAGGCCATCTGAGCTGGTAAGCAATGCTCTGCCCTGGGCTCATGGATCCCTTTCAGCCCTCAAAAGGGAGCCGATATGGTCTCTGCCTTCTCAAGTGGGAGAAGTGACATTCTACATCCATTCCGAGGCGTAAGCCGGGGCATACCAGCTTCTCAGGCAGCTGGATAATATTAAAAAAAGAAACTGCACTTAATTGAAAGTCATAGCAGAAGAGTAAGCTATAGGGAGGAAGAAGAGGTCAGGGAGAAATGGGCTGGGTGAGGAAGGACCTAGGGATCTCTAGGAGTGCAGCAAAGGGTTCTGCAAGGTTGGCGTGGTATGCTATGACTCTGGTTCTGAAAATGTCTTCCTCTTTTTATAGAGAGGGCCAGGTGCCATGGGGAGCCCAAAGACCAGAGGTCCAGGAGTGGTGGGGAGTGCCAGGGAGGAACTATATTCTAGAAGCAAGTTCTAGGACAGAGCGAGATACAGGTTCCAGAAGGAAATGAATAACTTTTTGGGTCTAGTTCTTACTAGGATGTCTGGGTGTCACAGGAAAGGAGAGAGCTGATTCTGGTTCGGGCGGGGTGTGGCATTGTCTAAGCCATCTATAGAATCACTGCAGGGATGGGCGAATTGAGAGGGAGCAAGGTCATGACCAAGACCCAACACCATGTATAGAATCTGAAGCAGAAACCCTGAGGCAAAGTGATTATTCCAAAGTCAGTCCTTCCTTGGACCAGAGATGCAAATTAAGAAGGCAGGAGGAAGCAGCCTGACAAACTGGGTCAAGTCTAAGCTCCACCACCTTCTGCCTGATACTTAACTTTTCTCGTCTGAAAAACAGATGCGAGTGCCACTCTCTCAAGGCCACTTGGCTTCTTGTTGATAAATGACATATATTTATTATTTTTTTTAATTTTCAAATGTTTATTCACTTTTGAAAGAGAGAGAAAGAGCACAAGTGGGAAGAAAGAGAGGGAGACATAGAATCCGAAGCAGCTCCAGGCTCTGAGCTGTCTGCCAAGTCCAACACGGGGCTTGAACTCATGGACCACGAGATCATGACCTGAGCTGAAGTTGGATGCTTAACCGACTGAGCCACCCAGGCACCCTGATGACATATATTTTAAAGTATATAAATGAAATTATTTAAAAGTCTAGCAGTAAATGATAACTATCATTACAAAGATTTCTTAATTCTTATCTACCCCAGAGAGAGTTGAGGTGACAGAGGAGGTCTTTGAAGTCACCTCAACTGTCTCACCCATACTGATCTTTGACTAGATATTAAAGTTAGTGTCAGAACATTTGCACTGCGCATAACTGGTCTTGTGCTTTACATGACTTTTCTGTTCCCCAATCCCTTGCAAACTCAACTTGAAAAGCTCTACTTGAACTACAGGAAAGGAGATGTATCATTCTCAGAACAAAGAGGAGTTCAGCTTGGCCTTGGAAGTTGGGGAGAGGGTTGTCGGTGGTGGGACATGTCCGAGGTCAGGAAAAGCTATCAAGTCGAACTGAATACTGAAATGAGAAAAATCTAACCCTCCACTTGTGTTCACAAGGACACTGAGGCCCAGAGAGAAGAAAGGAATTCCCATGACCCCTGAGAGCCAGAAGGTGGGGTTGAAATAGACTGAGGAGGGAACTTTTCTGTTTTGATATAGAAGAGATGTCTTGTTTTCCAAAGCTTCAGAGAAACCAGAGACATCTTGAGATGCTATCATAAACAGCTGCCAAATGCATATATATATATATATATGTATTTTTTTAACATTTCATAAGAAATCCAAATGCAAATCACAGATATGGACATCCCAATGTTTATATTCAGTGGTAACTGAAGTGTGTGTGTGATTGGCACCGCAAAATGGATATGTAACTAAACAAACCTCTAACTACCAGTCTTGACAGAAAGGCAGACAGTTGTCATGGATGGAACTAGGCAATACACATCTGTCTCACAGTTAGGGGTTCACCATCTCTCCATAAAGATCAAACGGTTCCAATTACTCTATGCCATAAATGCACGATACACCACCCATTTACCTTCTGTTACTCCAAGTTTTTCACTGATATGTACTATTGTCAGATTTCTTCCTGTGTTTACAATGTTTTCCTTCCAGGAATAATGAGGACATATTGTTAACCAAGACATCCAGCTGACAATATGGCCTTATCCTCTGTGTTCTTGGCATGGAAAAGAAAACCAAAACAATTATACGTAGTTATGATGTGGAAAGCAAACATTCAAGGTGGATGTAAAAGAATCACAAGTGGAAGCAGTTACCTTTTGGTCTGTATATGCAGAACACATAGAATTCAAAGCTGGTATAATCCAATCCATTTCCTACTTGGGGTATATCTCCTTGGGATACATCTCCAAATCAGAAATCTTCGTATGTTTTCCCCTCATGTTTATGTAGAATATTAATTTAAAATAACCTTCATATCTATTTCCTTATTGGTCCTCACTATAGCATTTTTTGATGAATGAGCAAGAGAGCTATTAACGTGTCCATAAATCAATAAAATAGACTAAACAGCAGACCCTGATCCCAGGCTGTTCATAATCTCTTCCAAACTGCCTCATAAACCCCCATTCTGCTGCACGAATTTTACTGCAAACTGATCTCTGCTTCCTATGTTGGTAAGTTAAAATTTTCCCCTCATGCCAGCTGTTATGTACTCAATGATTTTAAATGAATCTTTATGACAGCTTAAGAAAAACTTGATTAGAAAGCTCAATAGCCAGCAAATTGTTCACTGGATTTCAAAGCAAAATGAAAAATTGTGGCTATGAGCTTCACTACGTCTTCTTGTTAAATCCTTTTTTCCTGTACTATAAATAACTGAGAGTTAACTGAATTTTGAGATGTTATTAAAGTTTTTCAATGATTTGCTTTTATGAAACTCAAGTGAAATAGTGTAATTGAAAAAACATGCAAGAAAAACTGACATCAAAAGTCTCATTATATATATATATATATATATATATATATATGTATTAGATGTGGGTGAATGGCTCAGAGTTTAAATATTCTGCTAGAAAATGTAGGAGTGTCATAAAGGATAAGCCAGAAAATTTTGAGAAAGAAAAAGAAAAACCATTATTTAAAAACAGATGTCCACAGTAATAGTGTGAAACCACAGGATCATGGCTACGATGTATTGAAATGGTTTTAAGTCTCATCTTTGGTGAAAATCTCTTTGGCGAAAGGAATTTTTTTCTCTTTGATTCTACTGCAAAGATGTGAGAAACAGTAAGACATTTCATGGCATCAAAAACAGATGTCCTTGAAGGAAGTTGCGGTAGCGACAAAGTGCCGTCACCAAGAAAAGAGCACCAATTTGGGCATTGGATGGATACTTCCTACAGGAAACTTATCCAGAGGGAAGTAGCTTTCATTATATACGTGCATTAGCTTCCTAGGTCTGTGGTAACAAATTACCACAACCTGGGTGGCTTAAAAAGACAGAAATGTCTATCGGTTCTAGAGGCCAGAAGCCCAACTCAACGTGTTGCTAGGGCCATGCACGTAGGACTCCAGGGGGGAGCCCACTCTTGCCCTCTTCCAGCTTTTGGTGGCACCCACATTCCTTGGCTTGTGGCTGCCTGACTCCAGCCTCCGCCTCCTGACCCACCGCCTCTTGCTCTTTTGTGTGCCTTCTCCTCTGTGTGTGTCTCTCTCAAACCCTCTCTTGGGAGGGTGCATGGGATTGCATTCAGGGTGATGCAAGGCAAAGTCTACTTGGATAATCTTGAGTAAGTGCCTTCTCTTAAGACCCTTAATCACATATTTTGCCATCTACAGTAACATTCACAAGTTCCAAGGTTTTGATGTGAGATCCTCGTGGGGGGTTGGGGTGGGGGGAGAGGTGTCCATTTTTTGGCCTAGCACACACTGTATGGTGAAACTGCACGGTAGGGTCTCCAACCTCCTCAAGTTAGCCTCTGACTGGTTACTACCCATGCTGTCAGTAGCCAAGTTTGAACATGGCCTTGTTAGGATGGCTTCCCTACCCGAACTTATTCAAGATATTCAGACCATGGTTGCCGACTGCACTGGCATGAAAAAGAGAAGGTAGATTCAGGACCATCCATGCAATTAGGGCCCCAAGTGCCCACCAGCAGCTTGATTATCCATGATTCCTGCTTGTCGGGTTAGCATTTGCAACAGGGACAGAAATAGGCCCTCCGAGGAATACGGTGTCTTTCTTGCGGTACACAGATATTCTAGAATGGTGGCTAGCAGTGTGGACAGTAAAATCAATTCATGGAGGTACCTTGAGCCCCAATAACCGTATTTTAGGAATATATGCATTTAATCACCCAGACTTAACATGGCATTGGAGTCGAGGATAAGAATAAGACACTAGTGTTGAGATCCAGGTAAAAATACATGTGAACCCGTAGACAAGACTAAGTTTATGTTCATGTGGCCTATGCACTTGGTGCCCGAGAGTAACTACCAGAGTTAGGGCAGGTTTGCACCTTTCTTGTCCTAGAAGTTCTTTCTCCGTGATATTTTTTCCAATATTTTGATTTACCTTGTTTGCATGTGCTATGGTCTGAATGTTTGTGTCCTTCCAAAACTCGTATGTTGAAATCCTAATGCCTGGTGTGAGGGTATTAACAACCGGGAGGTGGGTAGGTCGTGAGGGTGGGGCCCTTGTGAATGGGATCAGGGCCCTTATAAAAGAGCCCCCAGAGATCTCCTTCACCCTTCCTCCACGTGAGGGCACGATCAGAAGTCAGCAGTCTGAACCCAGAAGAGGGTCCTCCCCAGAGCCCAGTCACCCTGGCACCAAGAACTTGGACTCCCAGCCTCCAGAGCTCTGAGAGATAAAAGCTTGCTGTTGATAAGCCACCCAGGCTGTGGTATTTGTTATCATAGCCTACAATGATGCTCCAAATGGATGTCATTGTAACCACTGTATTGTAAATGATGGAAAATAATTGCATATGTTAAAAAAATAGTGTTATATTCTAAAAAAAAAAATAATAATGTTATCATAGCCTAATTGGACCAAGACAGCATGAGTCAGGGACTGTTCCACCCCAGTTCCCAGCAATCTGATCTGTCCCTTTAAATGTAGGATTGGGAGCCAGAAGACCTGCTACTTGCTAACTGTGAAGCCTGAGAGCAATCACTTCCCATTGTCTCTTTTCCTCCTCAATGTTTCCATCTGTACTGTGTGAATATCAGTCTCACAGAGTTAGTGTGTCTATCCAATGGGACGACACATGAGAAGGAGCCCTGTAAACTGTACTGTAGTCTCCCCACCATGTGCTTTAGTCTGGTGCTTGATTATATGGTCATATATATATACATACATACATATATTTAAATGACTATTTATTTTGAGAGAGAGCACAATCAAGTGGGGAGGGGCAGAGAAAAAGGAGAGAGAGAGAGAATCCCAAGCAGGCTCCACGCTGTCAGCATGGAGCATGAGGGGGCTCAAACTCATGAATCAAGACATCGTAACCTGAGCCGAAATCAAGAGTCAGAGGCTTAATAGACTGAGCCGCCCAGGCTCCCCTGGTCTTATATTTTTAAAATGGATACACAAATTTTCTTCTCTACCAGCTTATTTGGTGTTTAATGTTGTAGAGCATGTATTATGTGTTTCTTGTATCATTTTCACTCTAACACTTTCAGTGTCACAGGACCAACAGCAATAGCTCAGCAAATTGTAATCTGGGTAGAGATATGAACCTTGGCTGTGAATGAACCTCAGCTCTTTGCTCTATGGTAAAGTTCTCAAACTCTGATGTGCAAAGAAATTGGCCGATGGGCAGGTTGAAAAAGACTAATCTTTGGCTCCCGTTCAAAATCTCTGCATTAGTACACATGGGAGGGACCAGGAATCTGCGTTTTAAAATAAAACCAAACAATGTGGTTTATTATGAATTATGTTTATATTGTTATATCTCTGAAAGAGTAAAAGCATCAAAAATTAAAGAAAACATACTATTTGACAGTCACAGACCTTGAGCAAAAGTTGCTAGGTCATTTTTAAAAAGAAGAATGTATTTATATATACCATTTGGAAAATTGTGCTTTCTTGTCTTTTTCTGTAATTCTGTCTGGGATAGTGCCTTATCTTTGTATGTATGTACTGATGGTGATGCTAAGGAGTGAGTTAGAGCCTCACTCACACAGATATAGTATCTGCTCCTTGACTGTGTCTTTAATATCATTGTGATTCCTGTCTTCCCAATGCCTAGAACCTCTATTAGATTTCACAATTCTGGCTACAGCTGTGGCCGAGAAACCCACGTTACTTCCACGAAGCTGTGGTTCATATAGATTAGACTCTGAATTCCCCCCCCCCCATCTCTGTTCCTTTCTTGAGACGAAATTGGCATGGATGTCTGTAACACGCACCCCGGATGACTCTGAGCAGCCACTGAAAAGCACTGTACTAGGAATAGACAAGGAGCTAATTATTTCGACTTTCTTTTCATCCGCTAAGCTCCATTTGTTGCACTAGAAGAGAGGAGGTAGTTTAAAATAAACGAAGACAGAAGATGTGCTTTGAGAGTGCTTGGATGGGAGGATATAGAACCTGGACTTGGTTCATTTGAAACACGTCCCAGAAGTTTGATGGTGGAGCAGTGTTGGACGCAGTGCCGGTATCCTGAGCAGCCACGCAGGACGGACAGGTGCCCATGTGTACCAGTCCCCGTGCTGGCTGCTGTACGTGGTCACCACACTGGCTCTTATGTCCTGCACCCAGCAATGCACGACAGAGGCCTGACATTCACGTTGTTACATTTTACCGCCAACTAAGTGATTACAAACCCATCTTGCTAGCTACCTGCTATTTCTACTCTAGAAGCATTTTTGGAGATCTGGGTGCAACTACTTAAACATTTTAAGCACAGGGTGGAGTTATTTATGAAGACGCGGATGGCAGATAGAGAGGTTTTGGCCTTAAGACACTCTAACTAGGATATTTCCATCTGATTTTGCATGCTACAGGGAGGATATTTCTAGGTTGTCCCTATCAGATTTAGAATAACACGTTGATGAAGATTACCATTATCCCCACCAGCTGAGCCTTTGTGAATTCATGACTGGGAGAAGTGAAAAGTCAGGACATTTCATCCACTCTTTGCCATTTGCTAAGGCAGCCAGCCAATAAGTTCACATAGCTCTCCAAGTGCTTGCTTGTAGATTGACACTTGTACCCCAATATATTTTTTTAATAGTTATTTTTGAGAGACAGAGAGAGACAGAGCAGGAGCAGGGCAGTGGCAGAGAGAGAGGGAGACACAGAATCTGAAGCAGGCTCCAGGCTCTGAGCTGTCAGCACAGAGCCTGACGCGGGGCTTGAGCCCACGAACCGTGAGATCATGACCTGAGCCGAAGTGGGACACTTAACCTACTGAGCACCCAGGCGCCCCAACAATATTAATAGTAATAATTATACAGTATGTGCCAGGTAAATGAGGGCTTTGCCATTGAGAATATGAGACTTAAGAGGGGAGAGCTGATATCTGGATAAGGGAGAGGGGAGATACTATCTTTAAAATACTATCAGATGCCACTTACGACCTGACGCAAAAGTTAGATTTGCATGATTCAGTTTGCGGAGACCCCCAAAGACTTCAGAATGAATTAAATCAAGACTTACATTAAATCTTGAGTTACTTGTCTGCCTGGATCGTTTTTCTGCCAGTAGGTCTTTGACCGTGTGCTTCACTCTCACGCCTTGATACACCCGCTTGCTGTAGTCTCCTGGGACTTAAACAAATGGAACAGTAGTGATCAGTTGTGGATGGGGTAAGAGGTTAACCTCCCCAGGGATGCATTCAAGGCTGACAATTGTGATGCTATTTGTTCACTGGAACAAGAGACTTCTTGAATTTGCAGTGGCCTCAATAGAAGTCATTTAGTCTTCCTTCTGTGATAGAAACTCATCCAAGCTCTGCGCAAATAGAAAAAGCCCCCCACTATTCCGTCTTCTATACAACAGCTCTTCAAAGTGTCCTCTTGTTTGTATGCTGACTCGTCAAGATTTATTCCAGGAAGGCTCACGATTTATGCTTTAATCACAAGATGGGAATCAGATGCAACTTACGACCTGACGCAAAAGTTAGATTTGCATGATTCAGTTTGCGGAGTGACAGTATTCTTGCCATGTCGTATTTCTACCTGATGTGGGTGAGCAGATCACCTGGGCTGTTTCCAGGTTGGGTTCCTGAGAAGAAAGTCATCTGTTCTTGTTTACTGCACTACATTAAGCAGTTTTTATTTTTGAAAGTACAGTCTTTCGACATGGGGAGTTGCTGCTTTGAAACTAGGTCAAGGATAAGGAAAGAGTCATTCATTCATTTAACAAATATTTATTGAGCACTTACTACATGCACCGACTGAACAGATTATAGTGCTCAGTAATTTACCCACATTATTTCACCTGAGCCATTTTATAAATGAAGAACCTGAAGTCTGGGGCTCAGTTATTGGCCAAGGTCTCAGAGCTGCTAATGAGTAGGAAGAGCTGGGATCCAAATGTGGGTCAGACTGTAGCTCTAACAACTGGAAAAACTGGCTGTTTTTTTTTTTTTTCTTTTTACCAGGAAGAAATTACAGAGAGATAACAGACTGTAGAGAAAAATGTCTCCCCAAGGCTCTGAAATTGGCAACATTGTTTCTAGGGATAGTGAGTTCCTTGTTAGTCAGAATAGTCCAGCCTTAAGCGAAACTGTTTAGGCAATTCGAGAATATTCAAGCAATACATAGTAGTTAAACTGCAGGAATCAGAAGATATTTTGTTAACTCTGAAATCATTGTTTTATTGTAGGATGGATAGTTTCAGTTCATTTGAACCGACCCGTTGCTGGCGTGTTAGCAACTTCACGTTGCTGGCGGGTTAGCAACTTCACCTGGTGCAGATTCCAGCATCAGTGCACGGCAGGATGTCTCCCGAGCACACGTGTCTGCATATCTCCAAAACCAGTCTCTAATCTGGCTAAATGTGTAGATAATCTAGGATGTATTTATTTGACTTAGAAGCCAAATCTCACTACAAGGAGAATAAAAGGAAGAAAGGAAAAAAAACCACCCAAACCGGAAGCAGAGCGACCCGACGGATGGAGGCGGGCCCAACAGGCAGTGCCCACCTGATCACTGAACTTGGACAAACACAACCCCCCAGCCCCGTCTTCCTTGTCTGCAAAATCTCTTTGCAGCATTTTGTAAGACAGGCATCTGAAAATACGCCAAAGTATCAAGTTTTATACAAAATGCCTGTACAAATTAAGAGGAAAGAAATCTAGGTCCCAAAGCAATGTACTATTTAGTTTAAATGAGGCCACCACATAGATCTGATTTCAGCAAAATAAAGTTATTTGAATGGTCTTTTCGGTGTAATTTTGACAGTCCTAATTTTGGTCTCCGTATCTTTTAATTAAAGAGGCTTCAAGTACTTCTTTCAAATCAGCCTCCAATTTAAAATTTGATGACTTCACGTTTGTTCCAAAGGAATCTAAATGCTGATTCTAGAATGTATGTGATACCTTCACGTTTGGAAAAGTCTAAGGCTACATTTCCTCATCAATGATGCATTGAAGTATTTCCTGTGTCCAGCACCCCATCAGAGCTGGGGATGCAAAAGAATTTGCTGTCTAGTGGGAGGAGACAGAAGCTCAAAAAATAATTTTAATGCAAATGTACAAAGAGCAACAGGGGAATCACACCTAGGATATTCAGAAAAACACGGATGTCAATTCCTTACGAGAATGGGGAGGGACACAGCACAAGGCAGAGGGATCCTACGTGGTGACAGGGAAGTGGGCAAGAACATTCCAGACACTGAAGACCACAGGGGCAAAGTCCTGGAGGCAGGAACAGAGCAAGGTGTGTGTGTGGGGGGTGGGGGGAGGCCGGGAGAGGAAAGAAACAGCCTCAGTCATGAAGTTTCTGGTGGGCAAAGGAGTTTGGACTTCATCCTTCAGCCATGAGTCAAAGGAGGCTTTTAAGCAAGGGAGCAGAATGGTTAGATTTGCATTTCAGATAGACTTTGCTGGCAGCTGTGTGGAGGGTGGATTTAAGAATCACAAAGCCACAGGGAGATCAGTCAGGAGGCTCTAGAAGAATTCAGGCAGGAGATAATGGGGCCTGAGTAGTGGTCGATAGGAGGGCAAGGAGCAGACACTGGAAAATTAGTTTGGAGTGGGAGAGAAAGAAAAGGGAAGATTTAAGGATGATTCTCGGGTTTCCCCCACGGGACTGGCCTGGGTACATAAGCTTCGGAGCCATCATGACGTAGCGGGTAAAGAAATCAGGAAAGAGGATGGAATTGCTGGGGTGTGTGTGTGTGGGGGGGGGGTGTTTGAAAGGTAGAGCAGAATGACGGCACACACAGAAACAATACCATGTGTCCTAGACGTCACATGAGCAGACCAGGCTGCTCCCAGGGCCCGAAAGCATCGATATCTTGGAAACTTCTAGAATCCCCATTCCTGACATACCGTTTGGGAAGCTCCGGGCTGAATGGTTCCAGACAGAAGCCTGGGGAGCATCCACATTTGAAGTGTGGTCAGAGGAGAAAGAGGGACGTGAAGAAGAGTATAATGAAGGGGGACATAGTTGGAGAGCAACCAGGAAGAGCCCGGGGAACAAGCCGTCACAGAATTCAGGGCGAGAGACTTCAGGAGAGAGGGACAAAGCAGGAAAGGCAGCAGAATGGTCCAGGAAGATGGGACAGCAGGACAGCCGCTGCCTTCAATTCGGGGCGTGGCGTCAAGCTTAGGAGAGAAACTCTGCTAGAGAAGCTAGAAGCCAGATGATAGTGTCAAAGCCCAGACGGGGATGGAGATTTCTTCTTGAAGCCTGAGTGAGCAAGGGAAGGAGGAGGTGGGTGATAACTGGAGAGAAATTCAAGGCCGAGGAGAGGTTTGCTTGTGTTTTTATGTCCCTATACTTGCGTGTGGCAGAGATTTGAGGATATTTGAGTAGGTCCGAGGAAGGGAGGGACGATTTAGGACAAAGGGAGAAAATGATGGTGGAGGCTGAAGAGGAAGCAAGAAGTTGGGGTGAGGGCAGGAGTTGGCTCTCAACCCCTGAGGCTGGGACAAAGAAAGGCCAGCGAGGGCTGGTGGCTGAGACAGCTCAGTGCCCAGGGGAGCCGCCTGGGGCAGGGCGGTGACTCAGGCACCAGCGGTCCCAACAAGGCAGGGGGCGTAGTGAGCATGCGCCCCAGGGATCCTCAAGGTGTGACCCCCGGACCAGCACGGCCCGCACCGCTCGGAACTTGCTCGATGTGCAGATTCTCACGCCCCTGCTCCAGATGTACTGACTCAGAAACTTTAGGGCTGGGGCTCAGCAAGTCATGTTTTCATAAGCCCTCCAGGTGATCTTGATGTTTCTGAAGTTTGAGAATCACAGGTAGACATAACAGTAAGGACTTTACAGTGCCCCTGTTGGGGAGGGGGTGCAACCGGAGGTATTCGTGTTTTCCTGCTGAGAGACGGTGGGAACATCTGGAGATTAGCAGGGGAGTGGACACAGGTCTGAGAAAGAGGAGGGGTGGGGCCGCAGGGGTCCTGCCTGGACCCTCCGAGGGCTCGCTTCACTGTTCCCAGAAGGGCTTTTCAATCGCTGATTTCAATCTGCTTCATCAATTTGTGCTTTATGTGTTTGCCAAAAAGCCTAGAAGGAATATGCCTATTTTAAATAAGGTCAACAAATAACCACATGGTAATTAGTAGAGGGAGAAAGTTCACGAGACGGCAAATAAACAGATCAAAACTTCTGAAGTTTTGTCATAAACAGTCAGTCTGACACACCAGTTGGCACGGCTCAGGGCGACGTACAAGCCAAACGCCACAGGGGATGCAAGAGAAGTTAGAACATACAGCAGATGTCCTCAAAGAGATCTCGTCTTTGTGAGGGAGATGAGATCTTCGCATGTGAAAGAGTGGGGGGGAGCACACTGGGTGGTCGGTGACAGTTCTGTGGGAAGGGACATGATTCAGGTGGGACTTGCTTGCCGTTGGGTTAGGGGCGGGAGAAAGATCCTGGCAGCAGGCACGGCATGAGTGAACACAGAAGCAGGGGGGAACGAGGCAGGTGTACACAGGGTGAGGAGCCGGTGTAATGGGGGTTCACGCCATCTCCGTGTGGATGAACTTCAAATGGATGTGCTTTAGCCCAGACCCACCCGGCCCGGACTTTAGACTTGGACGTCCGTCTTCACACGGATGTGCGGTGGACGTCGGAAACCCCACATGCCCAAACCTGAACTCCATCCCCTCCTCCACGTTTGCTTTGTCTGGAGACCTCCCTTGTCTCAGCCGATGGCAGTGCCATGCTGCTGGCTACTCAGTCCCAAAGCTATAGGCACCCGCCCCCACCCCCTCGCACACTGTCTTTGAGGAACTCATGATGCCAAGGACTTTCCCCCACCTCCACCACTACTGCCCTGTCATCTGTCATGTGGATCACGGCGGGAGCCTTCAGCACCCTTCACCCCCAGTGTCCCCGTCTATTTGCAACCTAGGAGCCCGAGTGATCCTTGAAAAAAGAAAGCACAACAGTGTCACTTCTCTTCTCAAAATCATACTGAAATGGCCCCCAGAGTAAAAGCCAAAGTCTTTAGAATGGCCTCCCACAGCCTTGTTGCACGGTACCTGCGATCTTACCTCCTAATACTCTCCCCTTCTCACCGGACTCCCATCAGTCTCTGAAATGCACCAAGCACAGCACTTCTGCCTCAGGACCTTTGCACTGGCTGTCTGCGCTCCCTGGATTATTCTTCCCCCAGTTGCCCACATGATTACACGCCCATGTTCCCTTCACATCTTGGCTTAAATGTCATCGCTTCAATGAGAACATATTTAGAGTTGCATGTTTTCCATAAAACATCCCTATCTGCTTCACTCCATTTTACCTTTTCTTTCTATGTAGTGCTTGTCACTTTACAATGACCTAGATAATTTCCTTATGATCAGGTTTGTTGCTTGCTGCTGTCTGCTCTTTGCTAGAATGTAAACTCCATGAAGGTGGGGATATTTGCTTGTTTTTCACTCACTGAAACATCTGACGTGCCAATGCCTGAATGGTGCCTGGCACATGGTAAACTTTCTTAATTATTTGTTGAAAGCATCCTGTTTTTTGGAGCAGGGCAGAAGGTGGTGAGATTAATGGACATGATAAAGTATGAAAAAGTATACTTTATGTTGTAGGTGATGGAAACCACTCAGCCTTCTGAACAGGAGAGTCTTGTGACTTGATCATTTTGGGAGAAGATTTGGAATACCATTTTGGAAGATTAATCTGCAGATAGAGCCTAGGACGGGTTGAGGGCAAGGAATCACAGAGGATGGGAAAAGGTAAAATAGAGGCTAGCCAGAGACAGTGGAAATGACAAGGAAAAGAAAGATTTAAGAGAACTTTCAAGAGAAAATACACACACGTGCACATATATGTACGTACAACACACGTGCACATACATGTACGTACACACATGCATTCGCACAGTAAAAAAAAAAGACCACCGGGATGAAGAAGAGAAATCAGAGAGAAGAGAATCAGTTTTAATGGGGAAATGAGTTCAGTTATGAACACATTGACTTCGAGGTTGTGCTGGCATAATCAAACTAAAACACCCATGGAGAAGACAATGGCGTTGACCAGAACTTCTAAGTCCCACCTTTAACCTTATGGGAATGAAAACTACAAAAAAAAAAAAAAAAGGGCTCAAAAGAAGACCTTGTGGCAACAGGAGATGAGGTATCCAGACACTGAGCCTCGGAAGCCCTGCGGTTCTGATGCCCAGGGGTCCGCGGGGGACAAGGAAGGGAGGAGAGGTCAGAAATGAAGCCACCTGAGTGGCTCAGTCAGTTAAGCATCCAACTTCAGCTCAGGTCACGATCGCACGGTTCATGAGTTCGAGCCTCGCATCAAGCTCTGTGCTGACAGCTCAGGGCCTGGAGCCTGCTTTCAATTTTGTGACTCCCTCTCTCTGCTCCTCCCCTGCTCATGCTCTGTTTCTCTCTCTCAAAAAGTAAATAAACATTAAAAAATTTTTTTAAGAGGAGAAATGAGGGTATGTAATGTATCAGTGTCAGCATCAAGGAAGTGTAAAAAGCTGGAGCACAAAGAAAGGAGTAACCGTCGGCATCAAGAATCTAGCTGGGGTGTCTGGTGGCTCATTTGGTTAAGGGTCTGACTTTGGCTCAGGTCATGATCCCACAGTTCGTGGGTTTGAGCCCTGTGTCGGGCTCTGTGCAGACATCTCAGAGCCTGGAGCCTGCTTCTGATTCTGTGTCTCCCTCTCTCTCTTTGTCCCTCCCCTGTTCATGTTCTGTTTCTTTCTGTCTCTGAAAGGTGAATAAATGTTAAAAAAAGAAAAAAGAATCTGGCACCTAGTACATGATCAATAAATACGTGTGGAGTAAATAAAACTTTAGAGCAAAGTGAAGGCACAGAAGGCCATAATTGGAAAGGTAAAGATTTTCAGAATGTGGGAGACAGCATTTTCATGAGTCGGGGGATGAAAACCCTGTTGCTAGGGCTTCACAAGGGCCCCGGGGGTAAGGGGACAGGACACAGGGGCTGAGCCCTGCTCTGAAGCAGTGCTACAAAAAAGCCAATACTTACACCTGACACAGCACAAAAAGTGACCTCATGTAATTTTTTTTTTTTTAACTTGAGCAGGGGAGGGTCAGAGAGAGAGAGGGAGACACAGAATCGGAAGCAGGCTCCAGGCGCCGAGCTGTCAGCACAGAGCCTGACTCAGGGCTCGAACTCATGAACCGTGCGATCGTGACCTGAGCTGAAGTTGGATGCTCAACAGACTGAACCACCCAGGTGCCCCTCAAATAAGGTTTAATTAAGCAATGGAACCTGGTACAATTTCTTTAAACTGTCACCTGGAGTTTCTTTATGTTTTGAGGATTCTGGAAAGTTCTAACCATTCCTACCCTCCCTTTTTACAGAGGAGGTAAACATGCCATCCGTCTTCCTTCTCCCAAACAGCCTCCCCTGTGCATTGTCTATTTAAAGAATCCACACCTGCATAAACCAGGAGATGCCTGAGAGTTTTTATTCAAATACCCTAGATACAAACTTGCATTCAGATCAGTTGTTGAGAGAACAAAGGCCCGTGTTTCCGGACAGAAAGCACAAACAAAGTTATTACCAAGAATCAATTTATCCTTTAGAATTTGGAAAATAATTTTTTTCGTGTTGCCGTATTGTGATTATGGACATGCAGCGAGTTGCCTGAGTCACGTCCTCTCCTCACTGCGCTTTATTTCGGTAAAGAATTTGGCCCGTAGTGCACTTGATGGTGCTGTCGCTTTAAAAATGTTTTTGAAAATTAAATTTAATGTTTTCTTCATGAAAACAACCACGTATATTCTGAAGGTGACGATTTAAAATGTAGCTGATTCCGAAACAACTTTTCGTTCAAATACATTTACGGTGTTTATTTGAAGTAAACACCAGGTTATTTGACTATTTTGGTAACACCTGTCTGGAAGACACTGCTTTCTGTAAGCAGGGGCTTGTTTTCTAGAGTAAGGGAGTAGAGATCTCTTCAAACAAACCACCGAAAAAGAATAAAACAGAAAACCATCCCATAACTTAAGGAAAGAACAATTCATATTTTGTGTTCTATCATTTGGCGGTGGAAAAATTAAGATAATAGATGGTGGGCTCACACTGCTCACTCAAGATGGATTAGAATAAACATCCTGGGGAAACACAAATCAAAGCCACACTGAGATAGCACCTCACGCCGGTCAGAGCGGCTAAAATGAACAAATCAAGAGACTATAGATGCTGGCGAGGGTGTGGAGAGACGGACACCCTCCTACACTGCTGGTGGGAATGCCAACTGGTGCAGCCACTCTGGAAAACAGTATGGAGGCTCCTCAAAAACTATCCATATGCCTTATGACCCAGCAATAGCACTGTTGGGGATTTACCCAAAGGATACAGAAGTGCTGATGCATAGGGGCACATGTACTCCAATGTTCATAGCAGCACTGTCAACAATAGCCAAAACATGGAAAGAGCCTAAATGCCCATCACCTGATGAGTGGATCAAGAAGATGTGGTATATATACACAATGGAGTACTGCATGGCAATGAGAAAGAATGAGATCTGGCCATTTGTAGGAAAGTGGATGGACCTTGAGGGTGTCATGCTGAGTGAAATAAGTCAGGTGGAGAAGGACAGATACCATATGTTTGCACTCAGGTCTAACAGGAAAACAGGAGAAACCTAATGGAGGACCAGGGGGAGGGGAAGAGGGAAAGAGAGTTGGGGAGAGAGAGGGATGCAAAAT
>NC_043710.1:102116359-102238841 GCF_006229205.1 Suricata suricatta | reverse complement strand
AACTACTTAAAAAAAAAATAAAGATCCTGCATGATGGGCTGCTGATGGACAATATCCATTCTTGTTCCATTTCTCGCCGGCCAATTAAGCGGCAAGGATGAGGTCCCAGACAGGCCGGTGGCCGTAAGGTGTGCTGGTCCACCCGCTGGCTCAGGGGCCCCTCCCCACCTCCCCAGCCCAGTTCGGCCAGCCTCGCTGAGGAGCAGAGCCCCCTTGCCGAAGGGAGGGAGATGCCCACGTAGGAATAAAATGTGTTAGTTCTACACCCTCTAAGGCCTTGGAGTTTAAGTTCCACTTTAGATCTGTGGGGTTGATGTCATGTCAGTGTGATTATGGGAAACCTCCCGAAGCATACAAGGAAAGGCAGGTTTGGCAATTAATAATGAAATGTTCAAATATGAATTGCTAAGTAGAAAATAAGATATACTATTTATGAAAGTTTCAACTGGAAAGAAAGACTAAAAATATTAAGTGAGGCCAAATTAGTTAGCATGTTAGGGTTTTGTAGAAGTTTGGTTCACCCACAGACCCCTCCCCATGACGGTCCTTCGCCACCTAAAGCTTCCCAACTGCATCCAAAACTTAACGCCTCTGTCAATAGCCCGCTCCGTGCCGCAGCCCACGGATGCCCGTGTGTGATGGCTCTGTCTGCTTAGTTTTTGAGATCAGACTTTAAAGAGCTGAGGCATTTACAAAAAATACCAATGTTTCTTTCAAGGTACTTTACAAGGCATTTTTGAAATATTCTGCCATTATTTATGAACACTGAAAAATCTAATTTTTTAATCTCAGATTTGCTCCTGAATGGGTGGGTTCTACTCCGTGTGGCCACTAACGTATTTGTCTCCTCGGTGTGAAGAAACTGAGTTTGAACTCAGGAAACGACGGCTTGGCCTCTTCCCTATTACGCATATGTGCACAGCCCCCCAGTCTTAGACTAAGGACCTGAAATAAGACGCATGAGTAAAAGATATTTCGAGTTCTCTATAAATATGGATTCCTCTCCTGCACTTTCCTTACATTTGAGAGCTTATCAAAAGTTGTTCCATTTAACATAACATTTTGCTCTACTGGAAAAAAGTGCTGTGATACCCAAGTCTTCGTTTTATAAAAATGATGTTCAGTAGAGCTGATCTTCAAAATAGATGCCTATCTAAGTTCTAGGCAAGAAAAGTAAACCTAACAATTAGTAATTAAATGTGAAAGAATTATGAAAATGTTACCAAGACTTCTAAATTGTTGGTCTCTAGACTGCATTTTTTATTTTTATATGTTCCACAAAATTTAGGGCTATTTCTTCTTGCCCTTCGCTCCACACTATGGCTTTGTGATGACAAAAACAAACATTAGGATTATGTAAGTTTTTTTAAAAAATTTTAATAATTGACAGTGACTCACCATTTTCCATTCTGGATGGTTCTGGTGAATCTCCTTGTAACGGCAATGTAGGCTATCTGGTGAATATGTTCTCCTTGATAAGGGATCCTGGTCCCTGGAAGGCTCAGCCCGGTCCGGATGGGAAAGGCTTCTGTACCTGGTAGTGATGCTTCTGAAATGACTTGCTTTGGATTTGATTAAATGCAAATCCTTTGGTGTCTGTTTCTCTACAATTTGCATCCCCAATGTAGATTATATATAAGGTATTTTTTTCTTCCTCAAGATTTTTATTTAGTAACAATGAATTTCCATTAGGAAAAAAGCTCTGTTAAGAGTTTATTGTGGAAGCAAAGAATCCATTATTTGTTTTTCTGAATAGCAGCAGAATTTTCTGTTTCTTTAATTTGGAGTTGCTTTTTAAAAAACAGTGCTCATGGAAAAGCTGATATGTCCCAATCAGAAATATAGGTTCTATGCCTGTATATACTCATGAGTATATATTATGAGTAGATAATTTTTAGGCATCTTTCAGATATAGATAGAATTTTAGGGAATAAACAAAATCAAAATGAACACAAAATAAATACATCTTAATCCAACTGGAAAGCTTATTATATGTATTCATAATATATGGATACACAGATGGATAAATATATGATCTAAAGCAGAGGTTCCTAAACCTGGTGGTACCCCAGAGTTAGCAGTGGAGCTGGTCAAAATACCTGTGCCCAAGTCCCATCCAATTCTAATTCAGAATCTTTGAAATAGGGCCCAGATAGCTATCTTTTATTTATTTATTTATTTGTTTATTTATTTATTTTTTATGACAGTTTATTTATTTTGAGAGCGAGAGCACACACGTGAGTGGGGGAGGGGCAGAGCCAGAGGAAGAGAAACATCCCAAGCAGGCACTATGCTGGCAGCACATGGTGCTGGATCCCATGAACTACGAGATCACGATGAGCTGAAATCAAGAGCCGGCGGCTAAACAGACTGAGCTACCAGGTGCCCCGACAGCTATATTTTAAAACAAACTTGCTAGTTTTTTTTAAAGTTTTTTTTTTTTGATGCGTATTCAGTGCCATACACTCCTCTAAAGCAAAATAAAAAAGCCCCCACAGATTTGAGGGACTTTCTGACATTTCGCTTCTTCATCTTCAAGGACCCACAACTGCTTCTTAATATACTTTGGTTCTGTCTCCCAGTCCCAAGCAGAGTTAGCTCCTGGGCAGCCTCCTAGTCAGTCTGGATTGGCATAAGACCATTCTGGAATTTCAGGACACAAAACGGGTCTCATCTACGGGTCCTCTAACCTGGCTCCATCTCACATGCCTTTACCACATTTCAGATCCATGGAATCTGGAGAACAGTGGTTCTCAAAGTGTCTTCTGGAAATCCCCAGACGCCCCGGACATTCACTCAGGAGGTCTGTGATGTCTACACCAATTTCATAGTCAAACTTATAAGATTTTTTTTTTTTTTTTGCCTTTTACTCTCATTCTCTGATGAATGTACAGAAGAGTTTTCCAGGGCCTTACATACGTGACATATGACAATGTGACATATGAATGGAAGGACAGATATGACTCCAGATGGTTTCCGTGACGCCAGACACTCAGGAGAGATTTGCAAATTCCTGAAAAGTGCTGCTTTCTTCCATAATTTTTTGGGGGTTTGGAAAACACAGTTATCTTTAATTAAAGGATTATTTACATCAATATGTAATGGTCCATTATTGTTATTTTAAGTGAATAGTAAATATATTTTTTGAATTCTTAGGTTTAATTTCCAAATTAATAAAGATATGTGGATATAAGTCATATTTTTAGAAAGCTCTTTGGGTTCCTCGGTAATTTATAATTCTGGTTCTGAGACCACATGATTTGGGACCTGATCCTCTGGGAGAACATTTGTAGCATAAATGAGGTTCTAGAGTGTTCTAAGGCATATATTTGAAAACTTTGTGTCTGTGCTTCTCTTATGGAGAGAAGATACCTCTTATGGTCTCTACATTTCTAAAAGAAAACCAGAAGGACACAACTTGTCCCAATCTCCCCATTTCCAGCACCCTTTACTCCTTTAAGCGAATGAGCAGAGGAAGTACCATAGTCACACGGACCCTACAGCCCCTGTGACTCGTGTTCTTTTTCCAGCAGGCGTGCTTGGTTCCCAACTCCTGCCATCTCACTCCTCCAACCAAACAGCTCTGTATTAAAAGAAACTAAACATTACTAAGTGAATTTTATTATTTCTGCAGGAAATTCCCCAAGCACGTTGATTCTTCTCAACATTGCACTGGAAGATTTCAAACCTTTCAGGCCCGGTGGAACCATCAAAAAACACAGATATGACACGTGCTGCGGACAGAGCCCAGCCTGCTTAGCACACATTCGAGGCGCCCCATGGTCTGGGCCCATCCTACCCTCCATCACGTCTACCACTTCTTCCCCCGACACAGGTTCTATCCCTGTGTGGCCCTGGACCACCTGCCTCAGAGTCACCTGCGAAGCTTAGAGAACGTAGTCTACCCTACGCTGGCTGGCCTGGAGTACCCGGGGATCGTGCCGGACAATCTGCATTTGAAACGCACTCCTGCCCTCATGGGATTCTTAATAAACACTGAAGGTTGGGGCCCCCTGCTCTAGCTATAACGGGTAACTTGGGGGTTTTCAAATTAAGTCATCAACTTTCACATCCCTTTACCTTTGTTTACAGTGTCCTCTCACATCGAAGCGCACTGTGCCCAGTCTACAAATCAATCAAGATTCAGCACTGATGGTGTCTTCACCGAGATGAATTTAATGGCCCATTTCATGGTGCTTCTCGCTTGAATCTCTCCAATGGCACTGATTTCATGCTGCTTTCCATGCAGGTCAGTGGTTTGCATGCCCGTCCCTCATCCCCGGCCAGGCTGTCTCTCTCTTCTGGATATTTCCCCAGCACCTCGCTGCCTGTGTGGTGGCGCTGTTCACGTAGTAAGTAGGTCCCCAGTGAGTGCTGGCCATGCTGAGTCCTGCCATAGAATCCACCAGAAACAGCAGTTTCTGGATACAAGCAGCAGGATCAGAGGGGATTTCATTATCTTGCACCATAATGTTGCCATGGGTACAACCTTTCTCTTCCTGTGAGCTGAATGCACCACTGAAGAGTGTGTGAACCGTTTCCATGTAGGCTGGTCCTGTATCCAAAACTCAAAGACATGATGATTTTATAGAGGAAGGTTTATGTAGAAATGTCCAGAATCCTGCAGAAGCTTTTCAGATATTAGACATCATTGGAAAAGCTGAAATGCATTGATTTGCAACAGATACTTGCTGGTGCTTTAAAATACCCTTTAGGGGCGCCTAGGTGGCTCAGTCAGTTAAGCGTCCAACTCTCGGTTCTGGCTCAGGTCATGATCTCACAGCTTTGTGAGTTCGAGCCCTGCGTCCGGTTCCGTGCTGATGGTGCAGAGCCTGCTTGGGATTCTCTGTCTCCCTCTCTCTCTGCCTCTCCCCCACTCGCACGGTCTCTGTCTCACGCAAAATAAATAAACTTAAAAAAAATAGAAATGAGATACCCTTTTGTATGCCTGCTGTATTTGCATAGAACTCCAGAACTGTTCCCATAGAAGTAAATAAAAGCTAAATAAAAAGATCCCAGAAAGGTTGCTTTCTTAACCCAAGGAAACAAATCTTTGCAGATTGGAGTGGATGGCTGTGGCTGGCAGGGTGTGGGTGGGTGATAAGTTTTGTCTATGTTTGCTTCAGTTGCTGGTGGGTTCAGAAACATGGCCCGGGCACAGGCAGGCAGGACGCTGGGTCAAAGTCAGGTGTGGTGATGGTCTGGGGCAGCCCTTTAAGGAGGAGGGTAAAACAAGGGTATGTTTTGGTAGAATAAACACAAACCCACCTAGCTCAGGCACGATTAGTGTTTGTCTCCTTTATCTTGTTTCGGGAACACCCCTCAGATATTCCAACCACAATGTTTCTCTATCAGCTTTTCCATTCCTCCCAGGACTGGGCACCTGCCGGTGGGTTGGGTAGCTCCCGAGGATTTGGCAGGGGCTTCACTGATACATTTGCCCTAAGGTAGTTATGGGGGGTGAGGGCGTGGAGGGCAGGGGTGAGGGACCCCAGAGCAGGTGTGCCAGAGTGGAAACCAAGGAACCGTGGTTCCCCCACCCTGCCTTTGTTCCAGAGCTTTCCTACTTCCCAGGCTTGTCTTTAAGGGTTGGTCACAGGGAGCAGTTAAGGCTGCTCAGTGGTTGGGCTCTACTGATACAGTGCATAGGGGCCCAGGGACCCTTATTATAGGATGTGGGAGCAGCATGGGGGTGGGGGGAGGCTTCACATGCCTCTCAAATGGAGAAGAGAATGGGCCTTGTGACATAGTAAGAAATATATATTTGGTCTCTGCCCTTGGTTCTTGACACAGATCTAAAACTTTTGTAATTTCCTGAATGACAAAGACGCTGGGAGCCTTCTGTTTTTTCTAATATTTGGTCTTGACTCTGGTTCCTGGCTTAGAGCTCCTGAATCCCTTGGAATTTGCTGGGTGACAGGAGCAAATTTTGCTCTAACGAGGTGACTCTTGTTGGGCTCCTGGGTAGCCTCAGGATGGGGGCTGATCTCCAGAAAGACCAAGCCGTGATTAGTGGACTTTTCAGCCTCACGCTCAATCCTCTGGGAAGGGGAGAGGGGCTGGAGACTGAGTAAATAATCCGTCTTGCCTGTATGATGAAGTCTCTATGAAAATCCCTAAGCGACATAGTCCAGAAAGCTGAGGGGCTGGTGAACACGTCCAGGCCCTGGAAGGTGGCACCCTCAGAGATGGCCTGAAGGGAAGCTTCACACCCCTCGACTTACCCATCCACTCCATTTAACTGCATCTTTTATAATAAATCAGGAATAGTGAGTAAACTATTTTCCTGGGTTCTGTGAGTCGTTCTAGCAAATTTATTGAATCCAAGGGAGGCCTCATGGGACTTCCTATCAGTCTGGCTTCAGGTCCTGCTGAACCTTGAGAGTTGGAGTGGGGGCCCCTCGTGTGGCCCCCGGCAGCTCTGTCACATTCGGACTCAGATGGAGAGGGGCTGGGTGGGGGAACATGGGGTCACACCAGGGAAGGCCACTCTGCA
The DNA here is from genome assembly GCF_006229205.1 of Suricata suricatta. Taxonomy (NCBI): domain Eukaryota; kingdom Metazoa; phylum Chordata; class Mammalia; order Carnivora; family Herpestidae; genus Suricata; species Suricata suricatta. Next base: position 102,232,345 of record NC_043710.1, on the reverse strand, counting down.
TGCTGCTCTAGCTGGCCCTCCCTCGGTCACAACAGCAGGCCACTCCCGGCTCCTGTGGCTTAGAACTGGTATCTGGATCGGGGGCAGTGTTATGGGACTGAGCTCTTAGCCCGTGGGGTCCGCACTCACATTGGGTGGTTAGTGTCAACATTGAGTTAAATTGTAGGATGCCCCATTGGCATCGGATGAGAACTGGAGAATTTCTGGTGTGTGAAAACCCACACGTTTGGTGTTACAGGTATTGAGAGTGGAGGAGAGACATGTCTTTCTTTCAGGCATGAATGAGCACATACCCAGTGGGATTCTCACATGCAGACAGAAGTTTCTTTTCTCCTTGAACTTGGATAGGTGTGAAGATTGGTGGGGCTCTTGGTGGCTATGTCTGCCCCTGTGGTATGAAAAAGGCAGGTTTCTGGGTTCTGCTTCACAGAGGAGGGGTCATAGCAATCTGCTAGAGACGGAGCACAGAGGAGGGGGTTGGCCATCATAGTTTGCCAAGTAAGGGTGACGACAGCTTGAAGTGGACTTGAGGAACGGAGAGGGGCAGGCGAGGTACCAGAGACAGCCACCCTAAGCCAGCTGAACTGTCGTTTAGAGGGACCTGCCCGGGATTTATAATGGGGGAGGGTGCACCTGGCCGATTACCATTCAGTCCTTCTTCATGTGGCCAGTTTCATGGCCATAGCTTTCCCTTGACTCTTCAAAATAACGGTTTTGCAAATACTCTGGCATTGGGCATCCGGAAGTTCAGTTGGAGAGGCAAATGCAGATGGTTAAGTTGTTTCCACTGGAGGGGGCACTGACCAGGCAGCTTGAGTTCCTCAGTGTGCATGGGAGAAAACGCAGTCCTGGACCCGCGAGGTCAGAGGAGAATCATTAAATGCATCCTGGTGTTTTGCTGGGGGCTCGATGGAGTCACAGCTGTGAGGGGCTGGAGGCCCCCCCTGGGGGGCTCTTTGGCAGCAGGACATGCTTCTGGGGGAGGCTGACCCACAGCCCCAGGAGAGGGTCAATGAGATGGCCTAAGATGTCTTCGGGAGAAAACAATTTTATTTCTCAGGCTACACTACTCTGTGACCTCCTCTGGACTCTCCAGGAAGCACCAAAGTGCTCAAAGTATCTCTCGTGCGCAGGGGGAGGTGGTGGATTATCTGCCGAGCAGTACGCGGGGCCCGAAGAGAGCTCCTGGACTCTGAGCCCTACACTTGAGGAAACCAGTCCATTCCCGGAGCCTATTTCCAGAATCCCTTAGAGAGGGGCTCGTAGGGACCGGGGACGAAGCTGAGCCAGCTGGTATGTTGGTGCTGAAGGTGCACGCCTGCCCATTCCGACCCCTGGGAAGATAGGTGTGCCCGCCCGCTCCGGGGTTCTTGCTTCCCAGCAGGAGCTCTGCCCGAAGCTTGGCCTGAGCACCCGTCTAGGAGGAGCAGGAAGGACGCTGAACCGCCGTGACAGACAGACTCTCGTCAGGGGCAGCCTGGTCTGCGGTGATGGGAAGGTCTTTGCGTTTATTTGGACAGAGCGTTGTCTCTCCCTGAAGCCAAGGTGCCATTGATTGTAAGACACCATGACTTTGTGTGTCCCTGCCACCAGGCAGTCAAGTGGTTGCTAAATCTTGTCAGTCCTGCCTCCGTTGTGGGCTCCCTTCTGGCACCTTCTCTGGACCTTTAACTTTTTCCAGCCTGCGTTTTCCCCTCTCTGGCTGTCTGTTGGTTTTCTAGAAGTTTTTCTATCCCCACCCTCCCCCTTCACTCCACCTATCCCAACCAACCTCAGAGCGAGGATCATCCACTCCCAACTTGAAATCCTAGAAGATACCCTAGAAGCCACCAAGTGCGGGGACAGGTTATCACTGGTCCTCTCCAGTGGGGCCCTGGCCTTCCCCCCAGAATCTTGTTTGGCTCGTACCTTCCACTCCTCTGCTTGCTGCTTCCTAGGTTTCCCCTGCATTTCATGACCTTCCGGCTTTGTCTCACACTGTTCTCTCCACTGGGAACATTTTGTTATCTTCTTCCTCTCCTGAAATTTTTTGTATCCTGAGCTCAGCTTAGAACAACAGGTGAAGAAGCCACATTTCACTCAAGGATGGAACTAACACTGAGAAAGGAGAATCAGGGTGAGCCAAATAGCCAAGAGAAGAACTTCAGCGGTGAGGCTAACAGGAAGGTGAAGGGTGGACCATGATGCTGACGGGCATGAAGCCTGAGGCTCAAACAGGGGAAATGGTGTCCTCTGCGTTGGTCTGGATATGGGGGACTTGCTGGGGCTGGGGTGCCCGGAGACATAGTCAAGTCTAGGGGCGGAAAAGAACAGCTGGAGGCTCATTCTGAGAAAATACCAGAGCCTTTGTCCTGGCAGAGTCGGGGGGCTTTGACCCCGAGCACAATGCTATCCTAAACTGACTTGGGACCGATCTCTGTAGATGGACCACCACCAGTGCACCTGACATTGATTGACACCACATTTGGCTGCTTCCTGGATCTACTTTCGTCTGTGCAGACCTCTCCTGTCTGATCCTTTGATTGCTTGGACTTTCTCATCCCCCTTAGGTTTCTAGAGGCAGAGAGGAGGGGGCCTAGTCACAAACTGGCTTCCCGGGGCTGGGCCTACCATCCTGAGTTGACTTTTACCAGTTAAGAGCCTTGTCTGTATCAGACGCCAAAGCACGAGCTTTGCTCAGCATTCTAGAAGCTGTATTTACTTCCTGTTCTCTCAGACCGTACCTCCCAGCTGCCCCTCTTTCCGGTGACTCCCCCACATCACATGCCAATGGACACCAGACTTCTTCTGGAGGTACTGCCCTGACTTGCCAGCTTCTCTCCTGCAGAAGCGCGTGGGCAGCCTCGCTCTTGCTTGGTCTGGCCTCCTCGGGCTGCCCACTAACACATGCTGAGTAAGACACAAGGGATGGACACCCCCTGACAACACCTGAGAGGGCAAGGAAGGAGGGCTACACCCGGAAACAGGGCATTCTGTTCCCCTTCCCTTTGTTACTCTGAGGGTTTTGCATAAGCTCCATGGAAACTGTTCTTTGAGAACACAGGGCCTTCTCTTGCCCATTTTCCCTTTCTCTCCCTGCTCCTTCACTGTCACTAACTTCTCTATGGAGTCTCCCTCCGACGCTGAGTAAGGCCCACAGATCTCCAGGGTGGTGTGCAGAACTGGGAAGAGATCTTAGGAGACACAGCTTTCCAGTCCATCGGGGAGCATGGAGTTCGGGTCTCCTGCATTCTAGTTCTTGCTTTGATCCCGATAAGCTGGTTAAACCCTTAAACAGGCCAGCATAACAAATACATCTTTTAATGATGTGTGGCTCTAGGCTACAGGGAAAACAGAAAGGCTCTGAGCATGAGTAGTTTTTCCTTTCAGTTCCCTTTTCCAGCCTTGGACAGTTCACGGTTCCCCCTCTTTCCTTGCCTTGGATTCTTCAGGGATAACCTCAGGGGGTATTTTCCGTTTACACCACTAGGTGGTGCCTCAACCCTACCAGTTGCTCACCAAAGGGCTGGCTCCGACAGCTGGGTTTTAGGACGAGGATTTTTGGGGGGAGAGGCGGGACTGCAATGTATTAGAAGGAATGTTGTTCTTTTCTTCCTGAAAATCCTGGAAGTCAACCTAAATATTCTTTCCATGACTGCCTGCGACGAAGGAAGCCATTTCCCCACTTCTCTGTGTTTCCCCCTGCCTCGTTCCAACTGCCCTTTGCTGCTCATTGGGGTAGGAAATAGGACACACAGGAGGCCCATTCTCTGGGTGGTCCTGGGGTGGGACTTCTTCCCTTGCTCGTGAGCGACAGCAAAGCCAAGTGTGTAAGCATGGGCTCTGGATTTATTGGACCAGATTTAAACCTGCCTCCACGAATAAACTATGTAAACGACGGCAAATCACGTCACTTCTCCTGGCCTCAGTTTCCTCACAGATAAAATGGGGATAAAGACAGTGACCTGCACATTGTGATAGTGCAGCTTTTCTGTATTAACACCGTCCGGGTTGGCTACTAGATCAAACCAAGCAAGGTTTCATTTTTGGCAGGTTCAGTCGGTGTGGTATGCCTCTTGCTTCCAGGACTCGGGGAGCCCTCCCCATGCCCAGAGAGCTTGTAGAAGCCTGCTCCTCTGGGCGTGAACTTCTTCTAGTCGTCCGTGCCCTTGGGGGCAGAGCCTCCAGACCACATGCTGGTGCCCCTGTCAGCCTGCTCTGGGCACTTCTCCCTCTGTGACCATCTTGGTATTTTCTCCTTTACATTTCTGGGTCCTCTGCTATATGTAAGACTTTTGACGTCAGTTTGATTTAAGACGTTTAGTCCGTGGCTCTTCTGGTCAGATGCTGACAGTATGCTCTCTATCTGCTGGGGCACTGTTCCCAGAGTCTCTGAGCGGGGACTGCAAGGTCCTCCACAGGCCACTGAGTGACTGTGGGGGGGAGCAGCCCTCTCTTCTCTTGTCACATCTCCGCAGAGTCTCTGATAATAATCACAGAGGGAATATCTCGTACTTGACTGATAACAACTCTTCCTTCCTTAGATTTATCAGAATTGTCTGCATTTTACGTTCTTCAGATTTGTCTTTCAATTAGTGGCTTGTTGACTGAATTTTGGAGGATGAGGGGAGACTGAGCAGGAGCCCCCCGAGGTGCCGGCGGAGTCACGGAGGGTCTGCTCTCTGTCACCAAGCAGCTGTGTGGCTTCTTCAGCTGGACAAACAGTCCTTCCTTCCTGACTGGCTCGCAAGAGAGATGATTTTTTTTGGACAGGGGAGGATTCCTGTGCCTGCACGAGAAAGACGTGCTGCCCCTCATCCATGACAAACAGATTTGTGCCTCAGATTTTGTGGTAAAAATATTGTCTTTTAAAAAACTTTAAAATGTTTATTTATTTACTTATTTATTTATTGAGACAGAGAGATTGAGAGAATGGGGGAAGGGTCGAGAGGGGGGGGGAGACACAGAATCTGAAACAGGCTCCAGGCTCTGAGCCATCAGCACAGAGCCCGATGTAGGGCTTGAACTTGTGAACCGTGAGATAATGACCTGAGCTGAAGTTGGACGCTCAACCGACTGAGCCACCCAGGTGCCCCCTGTCTCTTATTTTTTTCAAAGCATGTGCACCTTTCTGTCGAAGCCTGCTGAAGGCTGTTGAGTGGTCTTCCTGCTGATACCCCACAAATGGGAGCTGGGCCCTCAGCTGAACACATCAGGCAGGAACTCTACCATTATGGGGAGAGCCACCAGCGGGCGGAGGGCCCTGGAAGCCAGCTCCTCCAGGCTTACTGGGAAGTGATGAATAGGCCCTCTCCACCAGCCACCTGTCTCCACCCGCCTCCCGCACCCCCACATCTACATAAAAGAACAGGAGCGAAGAAGGAGGAGGGGGGAATGCAAGCTACAATGTGCAGTATTTGTGCAGAGAAGTTCCCGCCTCTCTGGCCCCGGGTGGGGGAGGAATGGAACACCACACTCCTCTCCTCCAGCCCGGCGACAGGGAGGCTCCAAGGGAATTACCTGTAGAAGCTGGAGAAGGGGAGGTGGGCATCTTGGTCTCCAAGTGGATGACTTGCTGATGTGCCCTGGCAGGTGGCGTCCAATCTCATCCCGACAAGGGGTAGAGGACTGGAAGACAGTGGGGCCCAGAGGTACGGCCATGGTGAAGACACATGTGTCTCCCGTGGGCCTGGAGGAACCTCTGGAAGGCAGCTGGCCTTGCATCCCTTAGGAGAGCCTCCCTGAGCGGGGCACAGGATGCCGTGGCATTCCTGGGCCGGCCCCTGCAGGTGCAAGCTGTGGGCGGAAGGAGAGGGGCGGAAGAGGTGGGGCCACGCTGAGGTCTCCGGAGTCAGAGAAGCAAGAGCTCCCACACGGCCCTTTGAAGAGCAGGTGTTTGAATGCCAACCCCGTGGGGGGTTGTCCCCAGCTAGGTAATGCCACCCTGAGAAGAAGAGCAGCCTTGGGGGAGAGGAACCACAGAGGCCAGTTAAATAAGAGTCACCCTCTCTCTGCGTCTCTCCCGCCAGCATCCTGGAGAGGACTGACCCTGAAGGGGAGGGTCCTATGCCCTTGACCCCTCTCAACTCCTGGGGTGTCAGGTTGTATATGCAAATCAAGTTTGAGATTAGAGTTTCAGTTGGAATGAGTTTTAATAATAGAAAAGTAAACCAGAAAAGTTTTGAAATCTGCCTGGCATGTCACTAAGGAATGCAAAGGGCCGATTTGATGGAGGTTGGCTGAAGGCAGTGATTAGAGAAAAACAAAACTATATTAGAAAAAAATAAAACTATATCATGTTTCTATACCACTGAGTTGAGACAGGGCAATATACTAATTACAAGCCTTTTAAAAACGATTTGTCTCAAAAGAGACATGAGTATCTGCAAAAGAAATTATGGTATTAATTGTAGATGCCTTTATTAGCAAGAAGCTACAAAAGTTTCTGGTATAAGACACAAATGTTTCCTAACACCAGTATCTTATAGCAAATTGTAAATGGCCACTTGGTGTTAGGTCGTGATAGATTTCCACACACTCTGAGGTGAGAGTTGAGGGTTAAGATTAAGGATTATTGAATATGCGTCACCTATACTGCAATAAAAAAAAGGATTACTGGCCTCAACTTCTCTTGCTAACCTTCTTAGAGTAGGCTCAAAGGCCACCAAGGATTCTAAAACTCATGTCAATTAAACATTCCTCAGTGCAGACTTACATTATCAGAATATCTCTGGAGCTATTCTAGAATACATCTGTTTGGATGGATTCAGTCCAAATACTCATTCTCTGGGAACTTCAGTTCTTTCTCTCAGGATGAATGGATGACTCCAGTAACAGAGTTTTAGTGACCGCTCCTCACCCCTCCCCACCAAGTCAGGAAAATCTATCTACCTGGTGTGGGCCACCATGTTGGCCTGGACACTAGGAATGCCTTCTCTCAGCCTGTACGTACATTTTTTGCCTGGCCATTGGCCATCAGCTGTGACCTTGCTTCTTCTTGACTAAGATTCCCCTTTTCATTGCCCCTGACCATGACCTCGACTTAGTCTAACTTGTTAAATTCTCTTCTTCAGCCAAGACCTTTGCTCTGTCCGTTAAGCTCTGCTGTCTGTCTGCCTAAACATTTTTAAACTGTGTGCCTCTTTTGTTTTTAAACCACTTTGGTATTAAGGAACACACCATGAGGGTGAACAAGGTTAGCAGTTTTTGCAAAGAGGAGAGGATGCTGGCTGGAAAGTGCTTGTGGCAGGGCTGGGTCTCATAGTATTAAATCGGTGTTTTCTGACCTATGTTCAGTGTATCTTTCTCCCTCTGCTCCCTCGCTGCTGCCCTGGGGGCTGTTTGCTCATCCCCAGCCCACACAGAAGCAGAAGCAAAGACTTAAAGGAGCCGCTGGCCTCACTCAGGAAGAGGAGACTGGCATGTTTGCTTATATTTAGCTAGGGTTTCTGTCCCCAAGGGTGAGGTAAGCCTGAAGGTAGAGGACAGAGAAGAGCAGGTGGCGTGGGGGGCAGACCGAAGTGTTTGGAGTGGGGAAGGGAAGAAACTCAGGCTTGGCAAGCGTTAGGGATGGAGTGAGTGGTCAGGCCCTGTCACCCACCTATCTGTCCACTACTGTGCACAACGTGTTGTCTTATAGCCCCAGGTCCTCGCAAGCCTGTGAGCAGGTGGGGAACTTGAGCCCTCTTGTGAGAGAAGTGTCTGTAAAGGGGAAACCTCCTTCCCCACCAAGGAGGAACTGTGGAGAACCCTTGAGATCTCCCTTAGACCCAAGGACACCGTGGGTGTGGCCCCATTGTACGTACTTTAGGACAGGCTGAGCTGGTTTGCTAGCTTGTGGGTGAAAATGATGCATCTCACCAGAGTTCTGAGTTCTGTGTCTGCTTGTTTTATACGAGGCTGATCTCTCAATTAAATATGTCAGTTTGGTATAACTTCTGACTCCCCCCAAAGGTAACCACTGATCACCTACTGTTGACCAGAGCCTTGCCAATAACATAAACAGTTGATTAACACATATTTTGTTATATGTACTACATATGGTATTACAGTAAGTGAAGCTACGGAAGAGAAAGTGTTAAGAAAATCCTAAGGAAGAGAAAATTGATTTACAATAGCATACCGTAAAAAATCTGCTTATAAGTGGATATGTGCAGTTCAAACCCGGGTTGTTGAAGGGTCAACTGTAATCTGGCTAAAGTAATATATATAGGTAGTAGATTTATATTTAAAGTTATCTTATGGATACATACTTCGTGGTCCCTGGATGTGTGTTTATATAGAGTTATACCAGGACGTGAACATAGAAGTGTCAACTAAGGCATTAAGATGCAGAATATGCTGTTAACCAAAATGAGATGTGAGAATTAATGTGTAATTAGAATCACGCAGTAGGTAGGCTTTTCAGACTGGCTTCTTTCATTTAGCGATATTCATGTAAGATTCATCCGTGTCTTTTCATGTCTTGATAGCTTGTTTCTTTTTCATCATTGAGTAATATTCCATTGTGTGGATGTTGCAGAGTTCATTTATCCATCTGCCTATTGAAGGGCATTTCAGCTGCTTCCAGTTTTTGGCAATTATAAATAAACCTGCTATAAAAACATTTGTGAGTAGATCACTGTGCAGACCTAAGTTTCTCAAATAAGTTGGGTAAATACCTAAGAGTATATGAAAAAACTAATATTTAGCTTTCTAAGAAGCTGCCACACTGTCCTCCCATGTGGCTGTGCAATTTTTCTTTCTCTTCCACAATGTGTGAATATTGTTACTGTTTTGCATCTTTGCCAGCAATGGGTATTGTTGGTGTTTTGGATTTTAGCCATTTTAATGGATGTATGGTTGTATCTCATCATTTTAATTTGCAGTTTTCTAATGACAGAGGAGCATCTTTTCATATGCTTATTAGCTATCCATATGTCTTTGGTGAGGTATCTGCTCAGATATTTTTCCATTTTTACTTGGATTCTTTGTTTTCTTATTGTTGAGTTTTAAGATTTTTTTCTATTTTGAACACAAGTTCTTTGTTGGATAGTGTTTTGCAAAGATAGCGCTCCTCTGCCCCAGTCTGTGGCTTGTCTTTTCATTTTCTTAAGAGCATTTTTTTTGCAGAGCAAAAGTTTTTTAAGTTTAGTAAATTTCAACTTATCAATTTCTTCTTTCATGGATTTTGCTTTGGATGTCGTATTGAGAAATACATTGCCAGGGTGCCTGGATGGCTCACTTGGTTGAATGTCCAACTCTTTTTTATTTTTAAAAATGTTTATTTACTTTTTGGGAGAGAGACAGAGGGTGAGTGGGCGAGGGGCAGAGAGAGAGGGAGTCACAGAATCTGAAGCAGGCTCCAGGCCCTGAGCGGTCAGCACAGAGCCCGACATGGGGCTCGAACCCATGAACTGTGAGATCATGACCTGAGCCAAAGTCGGAGGCTTAACCGAGTGAGCCACCCGGGGGCCCAGCACTCATATAACATTTAAGTAGTTATTTCATAGATTTGCATTAGCGTGGGTCCAAGCATGTGTCCTCAAGCACTGTAAGTGTATTCAACAAGTAAATACTTGAAATGTATCTTCAAGTATAAACAAGTTAGAAATATTGATTCTACTCCCTGGTGCCAGATTTAAGAAGGAATTATACTGTGTTTCCTATTCTTAATGTTTATAGCTATAACCCAAGTACAATGTAAATAGTTTCAAATAATATTTGTTTTGTTTTCCTTAAAGGTATAAACTTTAGGTTTCCTTAATAACATTGCAGTCTATTAAATACCAGCCATTTTTCAGGGCTTGTGATTTTTCCGAACTGTGGGTATAACACCACATCAGTTATGGCTTACTCTGTATAGCACAAGTACTTTTTTAAAAGGTATTTTCTTTTTAATTTTTTAAAAAAAAATTTTAATGTTTATTTTTGGGTGGGGGGTGGGAGGGGGCAGAGAGAGAGGGAGACACAGAATCCAAAGCAGGCTCCAGGCTCTGAGCTGTCAGCCCAGAGCCCGATGCAGGGTTTGAACCCACAAACTGTGAGATCATGACCTGAACCACAGTGGAACACTTTACTGGCTGAGCTACCCAGGTGCCCCTTAAGGTATTTTCTCTCTCTTATCTCATTTTAATATCTGAGACAAAATTGTAATGTGCAGCCTCCAAGGTACTTGGTTACAGGGTCTCATTGGGGGTATTCTTGGGAGATGCTTATGTGGTCTCCAGGGCTGTCTAGAACTGCCCTTGACCGCTGTGAACAATGTCAGGCATTAATAATTGATCAACAACATTAAAGTCACTTGGAAACTATTAAGCATTTGCTCAGTAATATGATTACTTTACATTTTTCCATGTTTGCATTTCAAAAAAGAAAGACTGTTGGAATGCACTCCTTTGCAGAAATAAACTCATGTAGCTGATAGTGACTAGTTAACCTAGATCAGGGGTAGGTTAACTATTTCTGTAGCTATTTCAGGCCTTCTGGGCCGGACGGTCTCTGTCTCAACTACTCAACTGCGCCACTGTAGCCTGCAAGCAGTCATAGATCATATGGGAACTAATGAGCTGGATTCTAATAAAACTTTATTTATAAAAGTGCCAGCATGTGGCCTGCAGGCTGTAGTTTGCTGACCCCTGGCTTGGAGAGCAGCATGTCCATGTCAAACTTTGTGTGTAAGTGGAATTAAATGCTAGCAGGCAATGTGTAAAGTCTAGCATGGAGTGGTAATTACAATGGACGCCTTTGCTCACCATCTGTCAAGAGGCCTTTAAGTAAACTTCCCAAGTACCAGAATTTTATCTGAAAAAAATTTAAGAAAAAGAAAGAGCTAGTGTCAAATGCCATCTTGTCTGTTCAGGGAAGGAATCCAAGAACAGGCGAATTCTGTCAAGGTGCAGATGGGCCACTGGAATGGACCGGCCTGACTTCTGGACAGTGGCCTCATGCTTAGCACTGCTGAGCCATCTCAGAGGGGGCCTCTGGCGGCTTGATTATCTGGGACATTGCGGAGGAACAAGAAACAGACACACATCCCCCCCCAGACTTACACACTTCCGTCATAGGAAAGACCCTACCCTGTCGGTAATGGTGTATTTCTTCTTACCTTAGAAGAAGCTACCCAGTGTCTTAGTCCTGGATGGATGACAATCAGCAAAGTAGAAACGGGGAATGAGAGGGGCACCTGGGGGGCACAGTCGGTGAAACATCCGACTCTTGATTTCGGCTCAGTTCACGATCTCGTGATTCATGAAATCAAGCTCCACATGGCGTGCAGTCTGCTTAGAACTTTCTCTCCCTCTCTCTCTGGCCCTCCCAACTCTCATGCATGCTTTCTCTCTCTCTCTCAAAATAAATAAATAAACTTAAACAAAAAAAGAAAGGAGGAATGAGAAAGGTGTGGCTGGTGGCTCACCGCCTGAGAATAAAGGAAGACACGAGCTTAAAAAACACACCACAGTTCACCCCCCCGCCCCCAGTCTTGCAGTCATTTACTGCTGGGATCAACAGTCCTTATGTACAGATGACTGCTATTGATTTTGGCGAAGATAATTATGAAATATGGACAAGATCCGCCGGAAGCGTCGTGGAGATAAAGGGGTATTGATGTATGTGTGCTTACAAATAGATGTTTTACTCAAGCTCAGAGAGACTGACTGAAGTAACAGCTTAGAAGGATACGGAAGAGGCCAATTTTCTGAAGAAACCTTCACCAGTGGGTCAGCACCCAATGTACGGAGGGAGCCGCTACCTTCCTGGAGACAAAGGTGGGCCAGGGCCTTCTGGAATTACAAGACAAAATGAGATTAGGAGCCTAACTGATCTTGACCCCAGGTCAACATGAAAACCTGAAGCATATTTTGTCTACTATCTTAAGAAAGAGGAGAAAAACACCCCCATGTGTAACAGCTTTCCAACAATGATTTCAATCCAAGTGGTTAAAATTATTAATAAAAAAAAAGTCTTGGCACTTAAAGGCATAAAATTATTTGAAACACTTCATTTCACAATGATGTTGAATAAATAAAGCATCGCTCTCCCTAAGTGAGGCCAGGTGTAGAAACAGATTACTTTTTTTTCCCTGAACGTTTTGGAGATTTATACTTGCATAAGATTGTTTCCATACAGGACAAGGTGCGGTAGGGGGTTGACTGTTATTTGGTAATTGGGATCAATATTAAATACCCAAGAATAATTGATTCCTCACATGAATTAATTCCATGCAAGTTTTAAGCTTAGATACCTAACATCAATACAATTAACTGAAGAACTGCCAAACATCTTTCTTTTTTTCTACACGGGAAGCATTTATATTGCTAGAGATTATTTGAAACTCTTGTTATCTAAGGGTTCCAATCTTGTTGGAAACCAGAAGTGACTGCACATTTTTTTTTGTTTTTGAAAAACTTACTTGTTACTCAGACCAATTTGATCTGTTAATGTTCTCTCCTCCTTTTTAATATAATAAATAAAATATAGTAGATATAGATGAAGATCCATTTGTACGCTGCCCTGACCACACTGTTTGTTACCCCAGAGACAACCTTTATCAAATTTGTGTTTATTGTTTTGTACGTATTTTAATTGCTACAAATTAGTCCAGTGTACTTATGAGCCACAGTTAATCCTCTATCCTGTTGATGGCATTTGGGTTGTCATATTGGCATAAACAACAATGAAATCAACTTTGCAATGTCTGTTTCCATGCACATGTATCTAGAAGTCCTATTTCTGGGTTTGTTTCTCTGTAACCTGTCTTTTATTACAAAATTTATCTCTCCTGTGGCTGCAGAAATGTATAGTCTCCTCCATGTGTGAGAATTCTCCACATCTTCAACACACTCAGTATGATCAGGCTTATCATTTCAAAAAGGTTGCCAATCCACTAGTATTGAAACTGATGGGTTTTGTCTGCATTTGCTTGACTTGTTAGTTACATTGAACATCTTAACCATTTATTTTGCATGTATTTGTTAAAGCCTATAAGAGATGACAGAGAATGATAATGAGTTGGCGGGACAAAGGTTTCCATGGCTAGGAGTCAAATTCTTCAAAAAATGAGGAAAGCGATTACAAGTTGAGGTGACATCAGCAATGAGGAGAGGCAGAAGGTGTCAAGAACTTCTCAGAATCAAGAACATGGAACAGTGGTTTGGGAGGGGCCCTAGGGACCCAAAGAGGCCTACTAGAAGAATGGGGGGCTGCTTGCAGAGGGGTGAGAAGGCAGGGGGCCAGAGGGTTTCCATAGGGTACAGCCAGGTTTTCATTTTAAAGCAAGAGAAGTCAAAGGCACAGAGGAGTTTGCTGACGGAGGGTTGGGAGCTCCAAGGATCAAGCTGAAGGATTTGGCCAAAATTAGTCACAGAGGGAACAGGACAGAGAAGAGATTTGGGGGATAATGGGTATAAGGCATGATAAGATTGCCCTGACATTCTTCTAGAGGAGGATAGAAGCCTGTGTAGTGGGATGGTCCTCCCCTGATGGTCTGACAGCGCTCAGGGAGAGTGAAGAGGCTTGTTGCCCTTGTGCCCGTGTGGGCCCCTAGAACTTAACATAGTGCCTTCGTCAGAGCCAACATTTCCTAGGCCCCCTGCCTGCTACAAGACCCAGCCATCTGCGACCAGAGCCTAGAGCCAGAGCACATGATAATCTCTGTTTCTAGAGTGGGATTCACAAGAGGAATTCAGAATGTAGAGATAAAATTCACTAAGGAGCTACCCAAAAAAGGATTTAAAAAATATTTCTGTTTTAGCTGTATAAATATGAGTTATTTTGTTTTCAGTTCAGCCTTTATCAAAAACTTCACAGGAAAATATTTTTATTATTTAAACATGGCTTTCCACTGGGATTACATTCTATGCAAACATCAGTTCTGAGTGACTCAGGGATTGTTTGTCTTCAGATACTGCGTAAAGTAGACGGTGTTTACACCATGCACATTTATCTACAATTAAAGGGATACATTTGGGGAATATTTGTTACTAGGAGTACCTGGAGTTTATAAAAAAATCAAATTTTATACATTTTAACAAAATTTGGTGCTGTTGAAAAAACAAGTCTTCTTCTATTTTGTTGTGTCCAATTTGTAACAGCAAAGCGACTGCAGGCATTTAAAAAATACCCAAATTTTAAACTTCTAAATCAATATAGTATTCATCATTCCTTGGTAATTAGTGATTTCCAACTTGCCAAGAGTCAGCAAGGAGTGTAGACAAAGGACTTAAGGCTGGAATTCGTTTGGCCCAGGGTCCCATGTCACTGCAGGTGATGGGAAGGCACATCCGCTCCCACATTTTGCCTGTCACCATGTGGCCAACTCTTGTCTTGGGTGTGTGTTTTGTCTGCCCAGGGAGACCACACATTTCTTGTAACAGCATCTATTTAAGTATTTAAATGTGTATTTAAATACTCAAACTTTTGGTTTTGTAAGAATTGAGAGAGCCATCATTGGAGAATAGTAGGTCTTACTCCGATTAATCTTCTATTCTATCATCTAATTTTTTTATATTTATGCCATGAAACTGATTTTTCATTTACAGTATTTCAAAGAAATGACATTTTCCACTTAAGTGAACATGCACCTTACTCACACTTTTGGGTCAAGGCGGTCCGTACTCAAGGCCTGGACACTTCGCCAGAGAAAGAGGAGCACATTTCTTGAAGGCTCTAACTGCTAACACTCAGTCATTCAACACATGCTCAGTAAATGCCTACTATGTGCTTGCACTGTAGAAAGGCTGAGGAGACAGCAGGGAAGACATCTGCCATGAGTGCCTGCTTTCAAGCTTGGATTCTGCACCAAAATGTATCTGAGCAGAGAACCTACTTCCTGGTCTCACAGTGCCCTTGAACATCTAGCTGCCTTCTCTGATCAAAGTCTAAGACCAATGATAAAGAAATAGCTTCACTTTATTTACCCCTGGTACCCTTGGTACTCTGGCACCAACAGACTGTCAACCCTTGAAGCATCCTTGTGAGCCTCTCAAGAGAAAATCCCAGTTTCAGTTAAAGGAAGGAGCACTGGTTTCTTAGAGCTGCCACAAAACATACAGTGGACCCTGAACAACCTGGGGGGTATGGGTGTTGACCCCCATTCACCTGAAAATCGGTATACAATTCTTGTCCCCTCCAATAACTTAACTACGGTTGACCAGAAGTCTTACTGATAACACAAACAGTAGATTAACACATATTTTGTTATATTATATGTATTATATACTGTATTCCTACCATAAAGTAAGCCAGAGTAAAGAAAATGTTACTAAGAAAATCACAAGGAAGAGAAAATACATTTATAGTACTGTCCCATAGTTATGGAAAATTATCCATGTGGATCAAACCCGTGTTGTTTAAGGGTCAGCTATACTATGAACATAGTGGCTTAAAACAACAGAAATTTATTCCCTCTAAGTTGTGGAGGTGGGAAGTCTGAAGTGAAGGTATCTGCCAAGGCCATGATCTGGAAAGTTCCAAAAGAATCTCCTTGCCTCTATTAGTTTCTGGTGGTTGTGGGTAATCCTTGGGATTCCCTGGCTCATGGTACCATAACTCTAGTCTCTGCCTCCAACTTTATATGACCTTCTCTGTGTGTCTTCTGTGTCTTCAAATCTCTCCTTATAAAAGCCACCCAGATCCAGTATGATCTCATCTAAATTGAATTGTATTAGCAAAAACCCTATTTCCAAATAAGGTCACTTTCACATATATGGGGGTTTGGACTACAACATAGCTTTTGGGGGAACATAATTCAACCCACAATAGAAGGGAATGGAAGAAACCTTGTTAAATGGGGCAGAGGGAAGAGATGAACTAGTTTAGAATAGGACGAGGGCTTCAAGGACTTGGCACAGGATCAGTGAGGGATGACTGGTCAGAAGGCAGGAAGCAGGGACGATGCCCAGAATGCAGGGCTCTCAAACTGGGATGTGCGGGGAAGGGTCAGTGCCTATCAGGGAGGAAGGCAGGCTAGAGGGGGAGTGTAGTGAATAGACTGGACAGCATGTGCTCATTTTGAAGGAGCAGTCACTGCACCGCTGCAGCTGGCTCTTATCACAAGAGAATGGGAAGCGATGTTGCCAAATTTTTCCATTTTCTAAAAAAAAACAACAACAAAACCCCTTACACCAAGATTATGCGGCATGTTCTGGATTTTAAATGGTGGCAGCTAATTGACAAATGTTAATGCACTGTCTAGACTACAAGTCCCTATGTGGACTGGATTTAGACCATGATGGCCAAGGATCATGTGACTACGGAGGCAGGGCACCAGGGACAGGCAGGCAGGACAAAAATGTAACAGGCATCTCCGGGTTCTCACTGGCATGCTGCTTCTCTCCCCGACTGCATGGTGAACTGTTCATGTGCAGAAGCTAAGCCCTGGGTAGGGAGAATCACGTGATGGCCTCTGCTGAACAGGCTGCTGGAAACGGGCTGTCTTCTCTGCTAGAGACAGTTAGGGCCCCTGATGTCCAAGGGCTTACTGTTCCTTTGAGTAGATATCACTAGTGTACCCAAGATGGAAGGTTTACTGTATAAACCACCTGTGTAGCCAGAGCCTTTACAGTTGAGGGGATTTCGACCCACAGGAGGTGGCAAGAGGGTCTTCCAGCATGGGAACAGAGAGGGGAGAGCCTATGCTGGAAGAGCAAAGAGCACACTGTGACTGCAAGATGTCTGGAGATCACAGCGTGGTCTCTCTGTGCTCCAGATTCTCTTGCCTCCTTACTCTGTGTCCCAAGAGGCAGATCTCCATGGACTGAACCAACCCTAAACTCCCTTGCCCTTTGGCATCTTGTCAGGTTCAGCCAACGGGAGAAAACTGAGGTTGAAGGAAAAGATGGTCAAAATACTTATTCCCGCAGGAGCCCTCCTTGCTGGGCTGTGGATTGGCAGTGGCTGGACCACAGGCCAAGGCTGCTGTTGCCCTGGCCAGCCCTCGTCTTCAGCTACCAGTCTCATGGAATTTCTGTAAATGCTGGTTCTCCCTGCCCAGTCAGGTCGAGGTTCTGGTGGCAGCCTTCCACTGTTGCTAGCTGCAAGGTGTGCCACTGATCCTGGCTTCCCTGGACTCTGCCATCTTCTTTGTGACTAGGCCCTTCATGAAAGTCTCCTCAATTATCCTGTTGAGTGTGCCACCTGTTTCCAGCTGGCACAACAGATAAGTAAACAAAGAAGCACACACATATAAATGTGTGTGTCTGTGTATACATCCATAACATATACATGTATTATGTGTATGTAATATGTGTTGCACATATATGTTATGTATGTAAATATTATATACATATACATGTTACATAAGTGCATAGATACATATCACATTCGTTGACCTTAAGATGTCTTTCTTTAGGTTTAATGTGCAGCATTGTAAGAACAATTAAAATCTCTAAGGAGCTCCCAAATAGAGGGTTCCCCAACTGACTCTCTTTGCCATCACCCAAAATAACGGGGGCTCTACAATTCTACTCCCTTGACCTGTGCCTCTGCAACAGGCTGCCTCAGGGGGTCTTCGTGCTATAGCTCACTCACACTCAGCCACGTGGAAAGCAAAAACTAACTCTCTAAAGATGCCAGGAGCAAAGAATACAAAGGTATGAAGTGTAATCACGGCAAACTGGCACACGTGAACGCAGCCATCGGCTGCTTAACAGCGCCTATGGTTTTAAACGCGATTCACCTTTAGTATGTCCGTCAGCTGAAAACTGGAGTATTGTCTTCACTGTTTTAATCCCAAAATGATCAAGGCCTTGCCCCCAGGTTTACCACGATTCCAGATCAGAGCTGTGGTCTCTACAGTCCTCTGAGCAGTAAGATGTCGCTTCCAAAAACCCCTTTCTGGCCACAGGGCTCTTGATGAGTAGCTCCTGCCTTGGTACCAGCATATCTCTGAGATCACCTTCTAGGTTCTCCCAGTCTAACCCTCTCCATTTTTCTCTCACTCTCTTTCTATTCTTTACCTATTGGTTTTCTGACCTCTATTTCTCTAGAGCTCAAAAATTTCCCATCAAATCATGATTTCTTTTCTCCTCTTTTTCTTGAAGCTTCTAATAAATGATTTTCCTTCTATTTCCTTTTTGTATATTTTATTTTAATTCTAATACAGCTAACAAAGATGTTAAGTTAGTTTCAGGTATACAATATGGTGATTCAACAATTCTGTGCATTGCTGAGTGCTCATCATGATAAGTGTGCTTTTAATCCCCTTCACCTGTTTCCCCTATCCCCCCTCCCCTCTGGCAGCAACTAGTATGTTCTCTATAGTCAAGAGTCTGTTTAATGGTTTGTCTCTCTTTATTTCTTTTGTTTGTGTCTTTGTTTCTTAAATTCCATTATATGAGTGAAATCATATGGTATTTGTCTTTGTCTGACTGACTTATTTTGCTTAGCATTGTACTCTCTACCTCCATCCATGTTGCTGCAAATGGCAAGTTTTCATTCCTTTTTATTACTGAATAATATTCCATTATGTATGTGTGTGTGTGTGTCCACACACACACACACACACACACACACACCATCTTCTTTATCCATTCATCTATTGATGGACATGGCCGCCTTCATAGCTTGGCTATTGTTGATAATGCTACTATAGACAAAGGAGTGCATATGTCTTTTTCAATTAGTGCTTTTGTATTTTTTCTTATAGTACTCAAAACAATCTACAGATTTAATGCAATCCTTATAAAAATACCAACAGAATTTTTCACAGAAAAAGCACAATCCTAAAACTTGTTTAGAACTACAAAAGACCCTGAACAGTCGATTTTCAGTTATATTACAAAGCTGTAGTGATCAAAACAGTATGGTCCTGGCACAAAAGCAGACCCATAGATCAATGGAACAGAAATAAAAAGACCAGAAATAAACCCATGCTTATATGGTCAATTAATTTTTGACAAAGGAAGCAAGAATATACAATGGGGGAAAAGATAGTCTCTTCAATAAATGGTGTTGGGAAAATTGGACATCTACATGCAAAAGAATGAAACTGGACCACTTTTTTACACCATACACATCCATAAACTTAAAATGAATTAAGGGTCTAAATGTTAGACCCAAAAACATAAAAAGCCTAGAAGAAAGCATAGGCAGTAATGTCTCTGACATTGGCTGTAGCAACGTTTTTCCTGGTATGACTCCTGAAGCAAGGGAAACAAAAGCAAAAATAAGCTATTGGGACTATATGAAAACAGAAAGTTTCTGCACAGCAAGGGAAACTATCGATAAAACTAAAAGGCAACCTACTAAATGGGAGAAGGTATTTGCAAATTACATATCTGATAAAGGGTTAGTATCCAAAATATTTAAGGAACTCATACAACTTAACACCACCCCCCAAATCATCCAATTAAAAAAATTAAAAAATAGACAGAGTACCTGAATAGAAAATTTCCTTTCTTTCCTCCTTCCTTCCTTCCTTCCTTCCTTCCTTCCTTCCTTCCTTCCTTCCTTCCTTCCTTCCTTCCTTCCTTCCCTCCTTTCTTCCTTCCTCTCTTTGTCTCTCTTCCTTTCTTCCTTTTAATTTGGGGGTGGGGGAGAGAGAGAATGGGAGCATGAGACAGGGTGACTCCACATCCTGAATGGAACCTGATGATGTGAGGCTTGATCCCATGACCATGGATCATAACCTAAGCTGAAATCAAGAGTCAGATGCTCAACTGACTGAACCAGCCAGGTGCCCCTGCATAGACATTTTTTCCAAAGAAGACTTACAGATGGCCAACAGACACATGAAAAGATGCTCAATATCACTCATCATCTGGGAAATTCAAATCAAAACCACAATGAAATATCACATCACACATGTCAGAATGACTGAAATAAAAAACACAAGAAAGAGCACAATTGTTGGGGCAGATGTAGAGAAAAAGGAAGCCATGTGCACTGTGGATAGGAATGCAAAGTATTGAAGCCACTGCGGAGAAGAGCACAAAGGTTCTTTAAAAAATTAAAAGTAGAACTACCATGTGATACAGTAATCGCACTACTGGGTATTTACTCAAAGGATATGAAAAGACTAATTTGAAAGGATACACGCATCCCTTCCATTTCCTTCCATTTCAATACAACACTGGTTAGGACCAACCTCCAAACTAATAGACTGTGCCTGGGCATCCCTGAGTCTCCTTGCTTTCTTAGCTCAAACACTGGTATATAAACATGCAGACATGCAACCCAGACTGCATTCCCATTTCTTTGGCCTCAGTTGGGTTGGTTTCTCTTGAATTATACCAGGACACTGGGTGCCATGAAAGGGAATTGTGGTGACCTATAACTAAGCGCGATGTGATTTCCATAGAGTCAATTATCTCCTCTGGGTCTCAGTTTCCTTATCTGTATGATGGAAGGAACTGGAGAAGTGTTTTTAGCAATATACACTCTTGTTAAACAAAATGTTCTATGTAAAATAGTTCACATCTATAATATTTACACATTATAAAGTCAGTCAATGACAACGACATTAAGTGACAATTTTGATTGGGAGAGGTACTGGTGGAGAACGGGCGATGGACGCAAGCTCAGGTGAGCAGATGTAAATCTGCAATTGTAGAACCTGCACAGAACTCTCCACAGAGGCCCGGGGTTCTCAGATCACAGACCGATGGCCCCTGGGCTGGGAGATCTAAGACCTGGCTGCCCAGAGTGTGGCTATGGAAAGCAACATCACGTCACCTGGGAGGTTGTTAGACCTGCAGAATTTTGGCCTCACTCCGGACCTCCTAAGTCAGTATGTGCACCTCAGCAAGGTCCTCCAGTAATTCCTTTGCCCGTGAAAAGTTGAGGAGAACGAATCTGGAAGAATGTTTCTCAGACTTGTCTGCATACTGGAATCCCTCTCTGCTTCTCAAACCTTAAGTCTCCTTACACCTTAAAGAGGTTCTTTCCAGCTCTGAAGTTGCATGATTTTATTTTTTTGCCTTAAAAATTTTTTAAATGTTTACTTACTCTTGAGAGAGAGAGAGAGAGAGAGAGAGAGGCAGGCTGAGAGAGGGAGACACAGAATTTGAAGTAGACTCCAGGCTCTGTCTGCACAGAGTCTGATGTGGGGTTCAAAGCCACTTACCATGAGATCATGACCTGAGCCAGAGTCAGATGCTTAACCTAGTGAGCCACCCAGGTGTCCCTGAAGCTTCATGATTTTAATACCTAGCCTCATGAATTGGGAGTAGAATATGATATTTTTGTTAAATATACAATTAGTTTGATCATTTGGTCCTGAGTTGTTTTTTCTTTGTAAGCCAGAGGCTGACACACGAACTAGATAGTAAAGGAAGTCTATGTCTTATAAATGTGTGAACCACATTTATTATCTTTATTCTCTATCTAGATAATCTCCAGGACATTAGAAATTGACATCTCGACAATGGCACGTCAACAACACAACTGGACATGCCAACAACCCATGAAAAGATGCTCGGCAACCTAATCATCAGGGAAACGCCAATCAGACCCACAATGAGACATCGCCTTGCACCTGTCAGAGTGGCCAGCGTCAGAAAGACAAGAAATAGTAAGTGTCGATGAGGATGTGGAGAAAAGGGATCCCTCGTGTGGACTGTTGGTGGGAAGATAAACTGGTACAGCCCCGGTGGAAAACAACCATAAGAAAGAATGAGATCTTGTCATTTGAGACAAGGATGGACCCAGAGGGTATTACGCTAAGTGAAATAAGTCAGAAAGAGAAGGATAAATACCATATGATTGCACTTAATGTGTAGAATCTAAGACACAAAAACAAATGAACAAACAAAACAAAACAGAAACAGACTCGTAAATATAAAACACAAACTGGTGGTTGCTAAGGGGTGGGAAATGGGAGAAACAGGGGAAGGGGATTAAGAATTACAACTTCCAGGTATAAAATAAATAAGTTATAACTTCCAGGTATAAAATAAATAAGTCACAGAGATGTAAAGTACTGCACAGGGAATTTAGTCAATAATATTGTAATAATTTTGTACAGTGACAGATGGTAACCACACTTACAGTGGTGAGCATTTCCTAATGTGTTTAAATATTGAATCACTATGTTGTACACCTGAAGCTAATATAATGCTGCATATCAGCTCTACTTCAATTAAAACAAGAAAACTCATTGTTCTGCACACTGAAGATTTATGCATTTCACTCTATGTAAATCAAACCTCAATTAAAAGGTTATCTAACAAATCGACATTGTGGTAACATTACAGAAGGTATCAAGGAGAGACATCCGCAGTATAAAAGCATTTTCCCTGGTGGGGCTAACTGTGAGTAACCACATCTTAGACTTCTCACTTTTGTTTGAATTCTCTTTAGCCATCTCGAAGTAGCAATCAAAACCCAACGTACTTTATTTTGAGAGAGACAGAGACAGCACAAGTGAGAGTGGGGCAGAGAGAGAGAGAGAGAGAGAGAAAGAGAGAGAGAATCCCAAGCAGGCTCCACACTGCCAGGGCAGAGCCCGATGTGGGGCTTGAACCCACGAAGCCGTGAGATCATGACCTGAGCCGAAACCAAGAGTTGGATGCTTAACTGACTGAGCCACCCAGGCGCCCCATCTTCTAATATCAGTCAGAGGAAGCATCTATAGCCGGCAGTCTTTTTGATATTTGAGAAGTGCTTACTCATTCTTATTTCCTTATAATTTCTACCATAAGCTACACTTCAATACTGATGCAGCCTATGAATTTGATAATATTGGAAGCCCCATTTCCCCACATTCTTTCCATTTCTAGAAGATATGTATAAAGAAGCTGAACAGGAAGCAGGATGACTGATGAAAATAGCTATTTTTTATCTAAGGCAGGAAGCTATTCCCAGTAGAATTCCTGTTGGCAAGAAAAATGAACTTTTCTCTAGAGATGTCACTAACAGAGTTGGTACATGCTGTCTGACATCTAAGGAGGCAGCCCGCAAGTTTCTGCCTGAATAAAAGGAATCACGTCTCTCTATCAGGTTCAAGGCTAGTGGACAGTAGATTTTTCAATCCTGAATCTTTCAATCTCAAATATCAAATGGATGATTAATTATAATGATCCAACTACAAAATGGAGGCTACTACATTTGATAGAATGAGAAATGCAGCGATTGGCCTTTCATTTGAAGGAAACTTCGTCTTGCTGTTTGTGACATCAGATCTGTCTTTATTATGATGTTCTAAACATCTAAACATCTGTCCTTCATGAGCAGGGACCACCTGCTTGTTGGATTACAAACTGGTCGTGATCTTGCATGAACCAAGGCCAGAAGGTTAAATAAAAGTATTGGGTGCCTCAATGGCTCAGTTGGTTGAGCGTCCGACTTTGGCTCAGGTCATGATCTTGTGGTTCACAAGTTTGAGCCCCGTGTTGGGCTCTGTGCTGACAGCTCAGAGCCTGGAGCCTGCTTTGGGTTCTAATGTCCCCCTCTCTCCCTGTCCCTCCCCTGCTTGCCCTCTGTCTGTCTGTCTCTCAAAAATAAATAACATTTTTAAATAAGGAAAACAAGTATCACTGTACCTTAAAAAAACCAAAAAACTGTATATGGAAGTAAATCAAATGAAACTGACAATCCTGTTTTGGAATGCTTATCAGTTGGATTTAGGAAGATTTCCAGCTATCAGTGAACTTTCTTCTGTTCACCCAACAACATTTGTGTATTCAACAACTAGTGTGTTAAAATGTCTGATTTTTTTCCTTCTAAGAATTGTACTCGTACCGACACACTGGGTGTTACTTTTCGCTGAGTGAATAGATCCACAGAACTGCAGTCTAAGGGGCTGGGTTTATATTTACAAAAATAATTAGGCGAAGATCAGAGGGAAAATGTGGGTCCTTTCTACTCCTCAGGGGCTGAATGCAGAGCCCCCTGTCTCCATAGGCAGAGCGGGATATAAAGGCCTGCCCGGGAGGGCTTGAGGCACTCCAAGGGTGAAACAGCTGGTGCCGTTTGTCCATCAAAGGAAAGTGTAACCAAAACATAAGGGAAGAGGTATTTTTCAAGATGGGGGATGAGTCTAGCTGAGAACGGCCACTCATCTTCAGTTTAAACTTCTATGGATTCCTGTTGAGGGGCAGACTTTTGAATAATAAGATAACTGATCTAAACCATCTGTCTTAAAAACACTCTGCTCGTCTGCAGAGGTTACATTACGCTCTCTTAGGGAGGTTGAAACTGTTCCCAAAGCCAGATTCGTGGCTGGTTACAAGTTTATCTGAAAGCTTTAGGATGTCCCCATGATAGCCTCTTTTTGAAAGAGTTGCCCAACATGAACACACTATTTAATACCAGGAATAGTGATCATTTACTGAGTGTTTACTATGTGCCAGCACAGCACGTGCTTTATGATGCTCGGTCTTTTTATGTATCTTCCACTTATTTCTCTCTCAAAGTAAAATCTGAGCCAATTACACTTCTTTCTGTCTCTCTCTTCGCATCCACATGTACTTTACTTCTGATCAGATCTTAGCTCCTTGACATCAGGGACTATATATAGGGCACTGCCCTTGGAATACTAAGGCAGGAAGCACACACATCCTTCGTGACTCATGGAACTCACGGTCTGTCCGAAGTGCTCAACTTCTCATATGGCTCAAGTTTGCTGAACGGATGAGCATATATTTATACAGGTGACACACATTTGCCCAGATGATAGCCCGATGCTGAGTTAATGAAGACCGTTATGTTCATAGTCTGTCTGAATCACAGTCCTTGCCACAAAAATCATTTGTTTCCCATTTCTCAGTCCATGAGAGGAGACTAGCAGTTTTATGAGAGATCTTTGGCAGTATTTTCAAGTTCATGGTGTCTCACTGTCACCCCATTACGACTTTCTAGTCCCCATGATTAACACCACCTCTCTTGTATGATTTTTACTCTTACTGTTTTTGGTGTTCTTGATGTTGTAGTTATTGCCATCAAGATGTAAAGAATAAGTTTCCTGTCTATTTCTGTTAAAGCGTTGTTCCCGGAGCCATGCACTCTCATTCCTTACTAGCCCCCAGGCTGTTGAGCTCTTGTATTTTACTCGCTCTTGGTGTATTCCATTCCCCTTCTCACTTTTAGACATGTACCTCTGTTTCATATTCAAAGTGGATCATTTTCTTGCTGTAGTATTCCAATTTTTCTCCTTCCAGAGTGAGTTCCTTGTCCATCTGGTATACTGCCTATGTTTTTTTCTCTTAAGAGGTAGCCATTATTCCTCATTATTAGAACTTTTGACCCTGAGGACCTGATATTAGCACCAATCCACCTAAGCCACTGGACTCTTCCTGGGCTGAGACTTGCCTGACATCACAGTAGATATGAAGTTTAGGCTTTGGCTTTGTGACATTCTCTCCACACACACCCATACACAAATTCTAAAGTCCCCAATGATCAAATGCCATCAATAGCAAACAAATGTTGGGATTAAGTCAAATGATTGAGAATCCAAATGCTCCAGTCACCCCCACTTTAAGAAAGGATCGCTATGTTGGGAATCACTACCTAAATTTCCAATTTTCTCATGTAATTTCCAAATCTAATGGGCATTTTTAAAAGTCCTTGTTCTATTTGTATTACTTACCTGGCAGCATTTCACATTTCTGACCACTTCCTTCCTGAACATGTTCATCTCTTAGCTTTTGAGCTACTACTTTCTCTGGTTGTCTTCCAACCCTTCTGGCACCCCTCCAGTATTCACGTTCTTTTGTGTGTCCCTTAAACGCTGGTCTTCCCTAGGGGTCCATATTTGACTGTCTTCTTCACTTACGCTATCTACTTTATTTGATAATGTAATACTCCTAGGACTCCAAACTTCCATCTTTATGTCACTACCTATATTGGTATATTATACTTGACGTAATATACCATAAGCTTAAAAGTGCCTAGGAGATGTTGCTCACTTAGATGTCTGTGAGCATCTAAAATGAACATTACAATGGATATGGCCCAAAGTGAACTTATTTTCATGTCATTTATCTTTCTTCTGTATTGCTTACTTTAGTAAAAGGCATGCCTTCTCTAGTCTAGTTGCTCAAGCCAGAAGTTTTACGGTCATCTTAGACTTCCTCCTCCTTCTCAGCACCTTCAAAACCTCAAAATTCCAATACTGTTGAGTGAATCCAACTTCTCACACTGGCCGCTCTTCCCCATCCTTGAAGTCACTTCTTGCCATTTCTCAATGGCAACTCTAAAAATTGCCTTTCGAGTGTCCTCCATATATGGGGCCACCTTTGTTTTTATCCCTTTTCTCTGCTCCACTCAGAGTTCTATTTCTCAAATGCAGATCTGAGGATGACTGTCCTGCTGAACATGGCTCCAGGCCTCCTTGCCGACAATCAGACGAAGGTGAAATTCCTGACCCACTAAGACTTCCCCACATCTCGGGCTCTTCCCTGCTATCCCTCCCACACAGGCTATGGCCCAGTCATGCCAAAACACCTGCTGCTTCCTGAAGAGTCCCTCCTTGCACAGGATATTGTGTCTTCAAACTTTTCTAAAAACTGTGGATTGAAGTGAGACCCAAGGTGACAGGTGGGGTCATATTCGGAGTGGGGCCCCCTGAGTACGCCGGGGTAGCGCAAGGGGAGATATTCTACAACAGGTTGTGCAACTTGGCCACGAACCTTGAACATGCTCACTTACTCCTTGTAGAAGCGGACTGAGTCTTTTCTAGGAAAGAGGGGAGTCTCTAGGATGGTGAAGAGGAACAGTAGCTTGTGGGGGTCAGAAGCAGAGAAGAAGGAGCCCTTGAGAAACAATGTAGATAACCTGCAGCTCCGGGTCGACAGAGGCAGGGACCAGGTTATACAATCTTAAGAGTGAGAGCAGCTCTGAGCCGAGGACCCCCCAGGGGCTAAGGGATCCGTACAGCAGAGCTTCCCACCAGAAAATCTGATGTTGAATTCTGGGCTTAATGAGTCAGGATTTCACCAATAAACAGAACAGTTTTCACCTGAAATTGAGGGCTGTATCTGAGACTCAGGCAAAGCATGACTAATAATAATAACACTTAGAATTTTTGTTTATTCAGTACTAAGATGGTTCTTTGAAAAATTTTTAATGTTTATTTATTTAGTTTTTTGAGAGAGAGAGACAGACGGGGGTCGGGGTGGAGAGAGAGAGAGAAAGACACAGAATCCCAAGCAGGCTCCAGGCTCCAAGGTGTCAGCACAGAGCCTGACATGGGGCTTGAACTCATGAACTATGAGATGACGACCTGACTGAGCCACCCAGGCATCCCAGAACTAAGCATGGTTCTAAGGGTTTTATATCTACTCAATTTATTTTTACAAAACTATGAAATAGGTACTATTGGTAACCCCTTTTCATAGATGAGAAAATCGAGGCACAGAAAAGTTAAAACAATTGCCTAAAGTCAAAGCCTTATATGATAGAGTCAGAATTAGAACCCAGAACTGTGTCCCTGAGCCCATTCTCTTAAACATCTTGGACCAGGAGGCAGGAATGAAACCAGGAGGAAGCCTTTGGAGCAGAGAAAGAACCTATGAAGCAGAGAGGACTTGTGACTGCTCCCTTACCACATTCCCGCATGCACATATATGCAGACACACATGCTTATGCACCCACAGGCACCTACACATGCTCATGTACACACAGCACACACCTATGCTCATGTGCACACACGCATGCACACATGCTACCTTAGGTGCACACACACGGCACACATGGCTCCCCATATCCACACACATATGCACACATGCACGCTCATGTACATGCATATGCATGCATGCGTGCACACACACACACACACACACACGGTAAAGGGCATACTGGGATTTTGCCTTTGAAGAAACCCTCTCATTTCCAGTAACAGCATCCTGATGTCACCCCAGCAAGCAAAAATAGGAACAATGTGTCATCACAGTTCCTTTTATATTTTTTCTCATCTATAGATTTTTTTTAGCTTAAAGCTAAATATAGATTAAAATTGAGAATTCTAAAATGTGGTAATTTTTGTCATGCTATTTACAATATACTTTAAAAATTTTTTTAATTTTAGAGAGAGAGAGAACACAAGCGGGGCTGAGGGGCGGGGGTAGAGAGAGAGAGAAGAGGTGAGGAGAGAGAGAGACAGAGAAAGGGGGGGAGAGAGAGAGTGAGAGAGGGGGAGAGAGAGTGGGGTAGAGGAGGGGGGAGAGAGAATCCTAAGCCGGCTCCACACTCAGCACACAACGTGGGCTCAATCCCACAACCCTGGGATCATGACCTGAGCCAAAATCAGGAGTCAGATTCTTTTCTTTTTTTTTTTTTTTAACATTTATTTATTTTTGAGAGACTGAGAGAGACAGATCATGAACAGGGGAGGAGCAGAGAGAGAGGGACACACAGAATTGGAAGCAGTCTCCAGGCTCTAATCTGCCAGCACAGAGCCCAATGTGGGGCTCGAACCCATGAACTGTGAGATCACGACCTGCGCCATAGTCAGATGCTCAGCCGACTGAGCCACCCAGGCGCCCCATACGGTACACTTTAAAACAGATTAAAAGATAGTTTTAAGACACAAAACCCGTGGGAGAGTTTGGTGGATAATTGGGTCTGATGATGGACCGAGTCACACTCCAGACCATCCAGAGGCTCTTCAGCTCGAACCAGAGAACAGTGCAATTTCTACCTCCTGCCCCGTGAGGTGATCTCATACTCCCCACCTCACTGTTTCAACGGCAATAGCTGTGGGGATGTTGGGACGTCTGGGATGTAGCTTCTGGTCTTGTCTGTGGCCGTCCCTTGTTTAAGAGTGACACTAGGGGAGGTACTAACCTGTCTACACCTCTGTTGTGTTAGTTGGGATTGTTTGATGCTATGATGTTTCTGGTCCTCCCCAAATTCGTATGTTGACACCTGACCCCCAGTGTGATGGTATTAGGGGATGGAGCCCTCCTGAGTGGCATTAGTGGTCTTCTAAAAGAGACCCCAGAGAGGTCCGTCCACTCCATGTGAGGACATGTGAGCAGACGGCCATCCACGAACCAGGAAGTGAGCCCCTAACAGACACTGAATCTGACAGCACCTTGGTCTTGGACATCCCAGTCTCCAGAACTGTGAGAAATAACGGTTTATTATTTAAGCCACTCAGTCCATAGTATTCTTGTCACAGCGGGCTGAACAGCTGAAGATGGCTGCCAAGAATCAGAATGCCATGTGGGTAAGCTTACGCATGTGCAGACATACTGAGAAGATACCGGAGGACTTCCTTGAAGCAAGGGTAGGAAGTGCAGCTGGCCCCTCTCCCCTCCCCCTGCTCACATCTCTACCCCCCTCTCTGCCTACATCACTCTTCTCTATTTTTGCAAAAAGGCCCTTTCTTCTTTGCACACACAGGACCTGACTCTAGCTTTATATTGCTTTACGTCCATGTCGGAGCCTGACGTGACTCTGAATTTCACAATCGTGAAAGAGAATCTGACGCTTGCGTTAGGTGTCCACTCGTGGTTCAGTCCGCTGTGGCTGAGCATGGGGTGACTGTGGGGTGACTGCCTGGCTCAGCGGGACTGTGACTGCAGAGAGGGAGGGAGGGATGAATGTCAACTGATTTAGAAATGGTTAGAAAATGATGTAGACACCTATCATACAGCAGAGAGAGGGGTTATTTTGCATGTTACTTGAATGCCCCAACTCTTAAGAGCAGGTTTGTGTGAATGGGCTCATACTGACATGAATGTCTGAATACTGAGGCGGAGGATGTTAACCCACTTGCCAAAAGTCACAGCACCACATGGGAGAGTGTGGATTAAATCCAGCACTAATGCCGTCCGGCTCCAAGGGCACAGGGCAGGGAAATGCCATTTTCCTCTGTGTTGTCCTTACTTAGGGGCTGGCTGGGCTCTGGTGGATCCCACGGGCTGGAGGGCTGCAGAGTGCGGTGTGGTGGGTCTTCCTGTCTGCAAGAGCACCTTTCTCCCCAGGGCCACGCAGGCTGCTGGGACAGCTGGGTTCAGAAGGGCTCAAGAATCAGCCACCCTCAGCCACGACTCTCCTTGTGACCTGCCTCATTGCTGATCCTCTCTGCCTGGCAAATTTTCTTTCTGATTCCTTCCTCTACTGTGCTAGTCCATCAGGAATAGCTTAGATGTGGATAGCTGAACCCAGTACTGGACACAGTATTGTTTTTATTAAAACGAGGCTCCTTGGGGCGCCTGCGTGGCTCAGTTGGTTAAATGTCCAACTCTTGGTTCTGGCTTAAGTCATGATCTCATGGCTCAAGCGGGATGGAGCCCTGTGTTGGCCTCTGTGCTGACAGTGTGGAGCCTGCTTGGGGTTCTCTCTCTCTCTCTCTCTCTCTCTCTCTCTCTGTCTGTCTCTCTCTCTCCCCCTCTCTCTCCACTCCTTCTCTACTCATACTGTCTCTGTCCCACTCTGAATGAATGAATGAATGAAAAAGAAAATGAGTCTTCTAGTTTCCATGTAAACTAGTGATTACAAATTGATACGGGGGGTGTATGTGGGTGCTGTTTATCACTAACTCCCCAGGATGGATTCGTACCTCACTCAGTGGAGACTCCAGATGCCCGTCACTTGCCAGATTTTGTCACAGAGATGCGTGAGACCTCTAGCTTCTCTACGGGCTTGGCACAAGTCTTTCACGTACACCACAGGCCTGTACTGGGCATTGACAGTGTACCAGTATCCTGTAGGCACGGAGTTCTCCATTTGGATCTGTGGACCCCCGAGGTGGGCTTCAGTGAGTACCAGGAATCTGTGATTGGCCGTCTTTAAACACCCATGCACTTAGAGTATATTTCATTGCAATATTGCTCAGAAAACAAAATTTTTTA
This sequence comes from Suricata suricatta, assembly GCF_006229205.1. Lineage (NCBI taxonomy): Eukaryota > Metazoa > Chordata > Mammalia > Carnivora > Herpestidae > Suricata > Suricata suricatta. The sequence continues at coordinate 102,201,647 of NC_043710.1, read as the reverse complement.
TCAGAGGCCCATGATTTTCCCAAGTTTTTGAACAAATAACAAATTTTCATTGTTATCTCTCATCCATTCATTATAGTAATGGCTTTTATGAATAAATATAAGACACTATTTATTTTTAACTCAATCTACCTTAAAGTTTTAGATACAAATGGGACTGTGTGCAGGGGTAGTCAGATTTCCTCCCTTTTGCTAATAGGCAAGGTGGTGCAGTAGACTAAAACTCTTACTACTGATTAACTAATTGTATAATCATGGGTCATTTAATTTGTCTGGTCCCCTTTTTCCTTCATTACAACATGAAATTAGATTGTCTTTAAATTTTTGAAGTACCAATATAAAATAACTTCTGACATTTTTTATTTTTTGGGGGGGAGGAATAAATAGTACATAAATAATATCAGGGGAATTTTTAAAAAAGAAACATTAATGCTAATCTAGTCCTCAGAGTAGCTTTGCCTCCATGGTCCATTTTCTAGAGTCATCTTCAATGTGGTGTAATGTATTCAACTAATGTGTTAATAGCTTCTATTAAAAATACATTGGATGCTAGTGGCTTCTAACCATATGTGATATATACTAATAGAAAATGTTGGTTCTTTCTCTTTGTTCTTTCAGCGTTCCCCATATAATTGGCTAAGTCAAGGATCATAAAAAAGATCTTCATAGTTCATTAGTAGACTCTAAAGTAATTTCAAACAGATTTTTACTTTCTTCATCCTGTTTACTTTAATGTAAACATAGAAAGTACTTTATATTCCTACCTGAATTAGCTGCTGGAGGGGCGCCTGGGCGGCTCAGTCGGTTAAGCCTCCAACTTCAGCTCAGGTCATGATCTTGCAGTTCGTGACTTCGAGCCCCACATCAGGCTCTGTGCTGACAGCTCGGAGCCTGGAGCCTGCTTTGGATTCTGTGTCTCCTTCTCTCTCTAACCTCTCTCTGCTTGCATTCTGTCTCTTTCCCTGAAAATAAATAAACATTAAAAAAATTTTTTTAAAAGAATTAGCAGCTGGAGTTCATACTATTCATGAATTAATACAAATTGGATTTTAAAAAGAATGACAAATTAAGGACTTTGTTCTTAGAGTTGAGAATGTACAAAAGTTACTTCAAATTTATATAGTTGGTTGTCCCTGTTTTTTTAACTAAAATTCCTCTCTGAGGCTGACTTATTCATGAAACCATTTACACGTACTCACTATGAAGCTCACAGGGGTGGGCTCCACGGTAGGTAGTGTGGGTCTTTCTCTAGGAAGCAGAGAGGCTTACTTAACCAGACAAGCCCAAGGGATGAAGCTCGGAGCTGGTATCCAGTCTCTGTCCCAAGTGTGTCCTTGTGGACAGGACGTGTAGGGTGAAATGGGAGGTAGGGTTGACCATGCCTAGAGCAGAGCAACTGTTCTCGGTTCAGCAGTCTGGAGACTTTGGAAGACAGACGGCGCCCCAGGCTACCATCTTGGAGGTTCTGATTCCACAGAGAAGGGTTGGATCCCAGGAATTGGCATTCTTAATGAGAACCTCAAGTAATTCTTTTCATCAAGTTCAGGAAAACACTTCACTTTGAAACACCTCCTTTCTTCCTTCTTTATTCCTATTAAATTTCTTTAAAATCACAAAATTATCATGATTGCCACCATCAGGGAAGCAGTTGCTTTCTGAAGGCTTGCCCGAGTTGCTGCCCTCACATCCACTATCCATCTTATACACCATCGCCACCTGACTCTTCTGAACACCCAGCCTCATCACTATTTTCCTGCTCAAAGAACATCACGGCTGTTCTGCTGCCTGTAGAATTACAGCCAGATTCCTCAGCCTGGAACTTAAGGAGTCTATAGATTGGTCCTAACCCGTCTTTTCAAATCCTTTCTCATCCAGTTCCTTCATACAGCCTAGGATTCCGCCACATGTGGCCGTTTCTTTGTCTCAATACACATTCTTTAATGTCCTGACTTTTTGCCTTGGTTTATGCTGTTTGCTCTGGGTTTCTATGGACGTCCATACCCTCTCTACCTTTCAGGGGCCAGCTCAAAAGTTACCTCCTCTCTGAAGTGGGACCTCATTTTATCAGTCAGAATAAGAATTTATTGACTGTTAACTGCATGTCAGGCATTGTGCTGAGCTCGTCATATATATTGGCTCATTTAATTCTCAAAATAATTTATGAGGGAAGTTTCCCTCCTCTGGACATATAGTACAGTAGCTTCTCACATTTTGGAGTTGATATTTGTGAATTAACCCACTCACTTTTATCCCTAATCCTATAACAAACACTCATGGCTCATTCTGGTTCATTTTCAAACATGTACACAGTGGTGAAATATTCACATCACTTGACACACACCTTCCAGCTGAGGTCAAACAAGGTGACACTGCCTTCTTGTTTCAGCTTTCATGCTATAAATAAGTGTCCTCTACTCAGTCTGTTTAGTGACATGCATTTTTTGGGCACTTTTTGTGCTTTTTTGTTAGCAAATGTGCTGTTTAAAATGGCCCCAAGAGTGGAGCCTGGCTGGCTCAGTTGGTTGAGTGCCTAACTCTTGACTTTGGCTCAGATCATGATTTCATGGTTTATGAGATCGAGCCCTGTGTTGGGTCTGGGCTGACAGCATGGAACCTACTTGGGATTCTCTCTTTCTCTCCCTCTCTGCCCCTCACCCTCTTTCACTCTCTCTCTCTCAAAATAAAAATTAAGATTAAAAAAAAGAGAAAGAGAAAATACATGTAAGTATTATACAAGAAACAGGTAATGTGGAAGAAAAGGTTTTCAAAGCCGATGAACCCGGCTTGTTGGTTTGTTTTATAAGAAAGTTGGCAAACGAATCTACGTGATGCAGGTGTGTTTCAGCTGATAAAAACGTGATCTGAACCTCATCCTTATTTCCTCTAGGAGCCATAGATAGTGCAGTATTTGCTAATTCAGTGTCTACCGTGGCTTTATAGGACGTACCTGCTGCAGATAGTGAGAACTGACTGATTCTCTACCTTGTATCACAGATATTACACTGGGTGTCACTCCCGACCCCCATCGCCAATACTATTTTAGAAACTTCCTGAGGGGAGGACCCTGTCAGCATTCTTCCAGCAACAGTTTTTGAGGGTCTGCTATGAGACAGAAAGGCACCGGAAGCTGGATGTGACTCATTCAGCGACTACATCCAATTCACAGTCTAAGCATTCAGTGACTGGATCTGCCATTTAAATTTCTTGTAAGGTATGCTCTCCCCTTGAGTAAGCCTTTGCCTCTTGGAAACTCAGATTCTCTGTCTCTGTCTCTATGTCTAATCTCTATTTCCTTATCTTCCTGAAGACCTGTAATAATGTGTGGTTTTTGAAAACAACAACAACACCACAAAACATTGGTTTACATTTTCTACCACTGACAAGAGAAACGTAGCCTTTCTTAGGTCTGGAAGAGGAGAATTGTACAGGCTCTGCCCTGCAAAGCTGCCAGCTCATGGAATAAGAAGGCAGCAGGGCAAGGGCAGAGCCCCTGACGCTGTGGTCACGCCGCCAGAGAACCGGCCACGCAGCCCGTCCCAGACAGCAAGGCTCCGATGCAAAATCCACACGCTGCGCTGCGCAGAGTACGGAAGGCACCTGCAGGCCTGGGCGAGCAGCCCCGGGACTCTCGCTCCAGCCGGACTTGGCTTTGCTACACCGGCCCTAACGCATAACTGTGGTTTGGATCAAGACTTTATGGGCAAATAACAAATGAATCACTTTCTTTCCCTTTCCTATTTTGGCAAGAGTTGAAAATAATTAGTGATCTATTCAACAATTCCAAATACCTCTGCTAGTCTGTTTGGAAGAAGACTTTAATATATTTGCTAGAAGAACTCTGGCTGATGTCCAATGAAGGCTGCATTTCTAAGCCATTTCTTTTATCTTTTAAAGGAGGCCATTGCCCAGAAACATCAATTTTAGGGGACAAAGGGGAATGAGAATGAAATGGAACCCGGGGTTGCTTTTAGGATTTTTCTTCTCAGCCTTCCCTCTTATGCATTTAAGCTTACATACCCAGACCTCCGACCTGACTCCTGGACCTGCCAGATTCTTCGCTTCCGTGACCTCTCTGTTCTCCTTATTTCCAGGCTGCTGGACAGGCCCTCTGCGGCTGCCCCCACCCCTGGGGCCAGGAAAAAGACCACCAATTAGGAGCCTGCCCTGCTCTACTGTTGCAGTGTATGCTTCAAAGTTGAAATATGACCTGGCCCCGGATCTGGAGGAATTTATTGTCCAGCAGGGAAAAGACACATGAAGTGACTGTAATGCTTTGCAATGTGTTGCGGAATCTGTGAAACAGCGAGTGGGTGAACGCTTCATCCCACTTGGAAGAAAATCTCAGGCTGCCCACAAACGCCTCCTTCTCCTGGGCTTTGGGTTGCCTCTCAGGAATCTCCTTCTCCCTCTCTTTGGTACTTTCCAGGTTTGGCTCTTGGAAGGACCCTCCGCTTCTGCTCCATTTCTCTCCGTCCCCGTTGGCTTCGCTGAAGTACATTCCGAAGCCATATGTCAAATTGATTCTTCCCTTTTGTAAAGTTGGCCCTATTCTCTCATGGCTCTAGGCTAGGATCAGGCCCCCTGCCGCTTGGGACCTCATTTGCTGCAAATTTGTTTGCTTCCCACATATAATCTCATCTCCTCAAAAGGATCATCAACTCCTGAGGCAAGACTGTGGCAGTTCTTTCCTTAATATCTCTCTCACAAAAACCAATGTAATTTTGAGGCCATAGAATCTGTTCCTCAATAGTTTTTGATTTTGTCACTATGGCCTCAGCATTCACATGCTTATTCAGACCTATGGAATCTGATGGAAGCCACTAATGCTAAGAGGGGTGGTCTGGGGAGATTTTTCAACCAGAAATTATTTTGTTTGTGTGTTTCAAGTCTTCTTATTTTTCATCTGACCCTGTAAAAATACCTCTTGGTTTTAGAAAATAAACCGCCTAATTTCACACCCCCTGGTGGTTTATATACTGTGTCCACTTTGAGCAGACCTTCAAAACTAATGTGGCCTTCATCATCGACTGACACAGAAGAAATGGAATTATGACTTTCCCCAACCTTTGATATTCTAAGTCAGGATCTTGAAAGATGGAGGAAAGCTCACAGAGTTCAAAATGTTGATCCGTTTTGTCTGACTTTGGCCTCTGAGGAAAAGACGTAGGATTTGCATAATCTTTCAAAAATATTTCCCTACGTTGGGTGCCTTCTGAGCTCAGGGGTCTCATTATTCCCTTCAAGGGTTCCTGTGACCTGTCAATTAACTAAAAGCTTTTTTTCTGTACCCTGCAGATCCTTGTGTTTCTCTGCTCACTATCTTTGTGTTTTTTCCATCCCTCTGTGTGTTTGAGCTGCGTTCTGATTTTTCCCTATTCATTGGCACCCCATAAAGATATGGACAGGTCATATTAAAATTAGAGCTATTTGATTTTTTTTCATGGTTGTAATGAAAGGTTTGGTGAAGAAAAGGAATAAAATTACCGCTTTCAATACTGTGCTCCCTGTTGGTAATTCCAAAAGCATATGGATTGTACATTCTTTTCACCCAGTAAGAGAGAAAAAGTTTCTTTTGTATATAATCCTTAATTAACTTTTTTTCTGTGAATAGGGTCCCTTAATAAAATATAGGATGGTTCATCACCCACGTTTTATATATTTCTCTATTGTTGGATTCCTTCTCAACTCAACCACGATGTTCTTTTTCTACGTTTCTCCTTAAGCTAATTCTCTTATGTGAAAACTTCCCAGGTGCCTCTAAAATGGTATTTTCAAGTGCATTGCTTCATCCTCCCCTGTTTTCACCTGGAGAGCAAGGAGTATTATTTTTGGAGCCAAACCCAAGGCTTCACTGCTGTTCTAAGGGAGATACCCTCCACTTCCTCCAGAATTTATTTTAAGAGGATAAAATCGACTTTGTTACAGAGTAAGGAAGCATTTTCTAACCTATTCCTGGGTATTCTCGTTCTGTAAGGCGCTTCACAAGTAAAGATTCTGTGGTCATATAAGTTTGCACACATGGCGTACATACTGATTCCATCCCCTTCTGGGAGATTTCCAGTGCATATGTTGGAATATATTAAATATATTAAAACCTCTGAGAAATCCTGCCTTTGACAAACCTGTTTACTCTTGTCTCCCTGTCATTTCCTGAACTATTCGGTCACCAAGCCCCGTTCATTCTTGCAACATGTTTTATCGCTCGGTACGTCTGACTTTGGGAGATGCTGGGAAAGGAATTATGGAATAGCTTGCTCAGCCTGGAGAAATCACAGGAATGCACTGGTGGATTCCTGCATCTGGTCTTTCAGGTCCTATTTGTTTTATCGGTGAAATGCAATCTTCATGGAGGCAAGGGCTTTTATCTGTTTTCATCATTTCACTGCTGAATCTCCAGGGCGATGACGGGACCTGACATGAGTTTGCACTCAGTAACCATTTGTTAACTGGGAGAATCCATGCATCCCTGGGTCACCCTGGATGCCATGACTTTCTTAGCTCCATCTCGGGGATGACCCTACTTTCAGACCAAAACTGCACTTTTACCAGTTATCTGAATTGTTTAACCAGTTTTAACATTCAGAGCTTCTAGAATTCTCCATCTTTTGCAGTTGTGTGGCACACATTTGTCCTATTCATAGCTCCCCATCATATTTTGACAAGTCTTTCTGTGTATTTGCGGAAATTCTTTTGTTATAAGTTTTGCTTCTGAATCTAGCAGTCAGCACTCACATTTCTAGGCTTTTCTGCAGGAAGATGCATGACAAATATGAGAGCAGAGTGTTGGGAAGAACAGGCCTTGTTAGGGACCAAGTGGTGCAGCTGAGGTCAGCTTCCGTGCAGAGAGGAGTGGTGGCGGGGCCTCCAGTCAGGCAGTGTGGACCGGCGTGGGGTGGCAGGCCAGTTCTGCAGGGTGGTCTGAGCCTTGTTCCTGGGAGCTCAGCTGGGAGCCTGGTCTTCCAGGACCCAGCGTTTCGTGCATCCTACTATGTTTAAATGTCCCTGCTAAACACGAGACTACTCCACATTTCCACAGGTTTCAAATTCCCATTTCAGAAGACTGTTGTTTTCTTTTTCTTTACATTTTTTTCTTTTATTAGTTTTTAATTTAAGCATTTTAATTCCAGTGTAGTTAATATCCAGTGTGAGATTAGCTTCGGGTGTACAAGACAGCGATTTAACACCTCCGTGCGTTCCTCAGGCTCTCATCATCATAAGCCTCCTCTTAATCTCCTTCCCCCCAGTTTCACCCATTCCCCCCACTGACCTCCTCTCTGGTAACTACTGGTTTGTTCCCTATAGTTAAGAGTCTGTTTCTTCATTTGTCTCTCTCTCTTTTTCCTTTGTTCATTTGTTTTGTTTCTTCAATTCCACATATGAGTGAAATCACATGGTGTTTGTCTTTCTCTGACTTACTTTGCTGAGCATAATACATCTAGATTCATCCATGTTGTTGCAATGGCAACATTTAATTATTTTTATGGATGAATAATATTCCATTATATATATACATACATACATACATATATATATATATATATATATATATAATATATATATACAATCACTCCTTCCTTGTCCATTCATCTACTGATTGGGCTGCTTCCATACTCTGGCCATTGTAAATGATGTTATAATCAACATAGGGGTGCATCTATCCCTTCTAATTAGTGTTTTTGTATTTGGGTAAATACTGAGCAGTGGGATTGCTGGACCGTGGGGTAGTTCTATACTTTTAATACTGTTTTGCACCAATTTGCTTTCCCACAGGCTTTTGCATGAGGGTTCCTTTCTTCCACATCCTCACCACTTGTTTTTTCCTAAGTTTTTTATTTTAGTCATTCTGACAGGCATGAGGTGATACCTCATTGTAGTTTTTTAAAATTTAAATTCAAGTTAGAGTGTAGGACTGGTTTCAGGAGTAGAGGCCAGTGATTCATCACTTACATATGACCCCCAGTGCTCATCCCAGCGAGGGCCCGCCTTAGTGCCCATTGCCCGTTTAGCCCATCTGCCATCCATCTCTCCTCCAGCAACCCTCAGCTGGTTCTCTAGGATTAAGAGTCTCTTATGATTTGTCTCCCTGTTTTTATCTTATTTTACATTTCCTTCCCTTCCTCTCTGTTCATTTATTTTGTTTCTTAAATTCCATATATGAATAAAATCATATATTTGTCTTCCTCTGACTTACTTATTTTGCTTAGCACAATACATTCAAGTTCTATCCACATTGTTGCAAATGCCAAGATTTCATTCTTTTTGACTGCCAATTAGTATTCCATCTCACACACACACACACACACACACACACCCCACATCTTCTTTTTCCATTCACCAGTTGATGGACCTTTGGGCTTTTTCCATAATTTGGCTATTGCTGATATCATTGTGGCTTTGATTTGCGTGTCCTTGATGATGAGTGATGTTGAGCATCTTTCATGTGTCTCTTGGCCATCTGTATGTATTTTTAGAAGATTTTTTCCTTATTGCTAAAGATTTCTATACTTTATAGCTGCCAGTACCATTTTTCTTATTTCATTTACCTTTTTTAATTAATTCTATATGCACACAAACATTTCTCCTTTGCCTCTTGGTCTTACCTGTTTTTCTGGGTTTTGATCAGACCATGTATAGAATTCTCCCCTTCTGAAGGCCAATGTCTAGGATTTGCTTTTTTACAACGAGTCTTGTAAATGATTTCTTTCCATGCCTCTCTCGTACTCCAGAGATTCTTCTTCACCGAAGTGGTCATGCTTAGGAACTATAGGATTCGGTTTCTCCTTAGGTAGAATCAGTAAGTTAAATTTTAGTAATTTTGGTCACTATCACAATCATTTGATCTACCAAACACAATTGGGGAGGGAATAGGGAGATAAGATTAAGTTTGGCTGCTAATAAGAAAGATCCAAAGTAAAAGTAATTAAAATAGATCAGATATGTGTTTTTCCTCTTAAAAGAGAAGTCTAGAAGGAGGCTAATAAGGTAATAAGTATGGTGATTCCATGGCCACTGGGGACCCAGTCTCCTTCTTTCTGCTCTACTGCCCTCAGTAAATGGCTTTCATCTTCAGGTCAACCTGATTCTCACAAATTGGTTGAATAGCTACAGCATTGCCTCCCCACCCCCCCACCATTCTGCCTCCCATGAGTCCATTCCCTTTCCAAGAAATCACACACCATGACTTCCGCCCATATCTCATCATCCATTTATATCTGTAAGGGATGCTTAGAAATTTAGTTTTATACTTGGGAAAATTGCCACACCCAGTGATGTAGGTCTCTGCTTTCATGCAAAGGAAGAAGGGAATATGTATTAGGAAGACAACTAACAGTCTCTGCTCTGAAGATTAAAAAAAATTTTTTTACTGTTTTTGGGGTAATTTTTTGTTTTTCTGGGTTTTTTTTTAATTTTTACTGTTGTTTTACAAAAGATACAGTTGACTCTAAGTCAAAATGAAAAATGTTGTGAAGATGTCTCATAAAACATATCTGTTATAGGAAACAATCATGGCTCAATTCTTTGTACTCAGAGGAATGTCCAGAAATTTGTGTGGTCTCATGGGCCAGAAGATGGGCACAAATTACCTGCAATCACAGTCACTGTGAGCCATGTTGTCCTCTAGGACATGCTTGCTTTGTTAGTATAACTTCTGATACGCGTTTAAAAGACATCACAGGATTCAAAGCATGTTCCAAATGGAGCATTTTAATAATCTCCATCATAATTAAATCTTGAGCACAAGAATTAGGCATTTTGAGCTTTTATAAAAGATTTACAACTTTGAGCACAAAACAGAGTTAGTTTTCTCTGGCTTCATTATAAAAACCAAATCATAGCCACCGTCACAGAAAATCGTGTTGTTATTTCTTCTCGTTCCCGGGTAGATAATGGGAGGTTGGGTCAGGATGATCTAATTCAGAGCAGGATCTGCTCAAGATAAAGACACACGATGCAGAGAAGAAATAGTCTGTGCTGATGTTGCCCGGATAAGCCATGTTGGCATGAGCCTTTTTTTTTTTTTGCCATTTTTAAAGTGACAGGTATAAAGCTTAAGTCAAAAATCCAGTAATAATTAATACCTCTGTGATATAATTACCTGTTGTATAAAACTCTACTCATTTGTAATCTACCAAAAGTTAGCTTTGAATCCTTCATGGTACCCAGATATCCAAGAGTCAAGCCATTTTTTTCAGGGTTATTTATTTGAACTCATAACAAAGAATTCAGACTTCTGAAAAATGCTGTATAACCCTTGCCGTTTTCCCTCCTTCCTCCCACATGCTTGTAACAAACAACTGTTTCTGCTCAGCCAGTGTGATATATCCATAACCACCCTCCCCATCCCTTCCTCTTGCATGCTGCTGTGTGAACGGAGGATGCAGGGGACGCCTGGGTGGCTCAGTTGGTTATGCAACCAACTCCGGCTCAGGCCATGATGTCGTGGTCCATGGGTTCGAGCCCCGTGTCAGATTCTGTGCTGGCGGCTCCGAGCCTGGAGCCTGCTTTGGATTCTGTTGTCTCCTTCTCTCTCAGCTCCTCCCCCATCCCTGCCACTCATACTCTCTCTCAAAAATTAATAAACATTAAAAAACATTGAAAAAAGGAGGATGCAGTGATGACTGCTTTATAAACCACTGAGGAGAACTCTGGCTTTTACCAAAATGGGGAAAAGCAGATATCATTCAGCGGGGCATGATCTGGGCCCCATTTTGCAGAGAAGTGGAAACACAGTAGCACCATACTGTGGGAGAACGCAAGTTGCCAAGGAAACCGGTGATTATCAGCTGGATTAGTGCTGGGTGCACCGAGGTGTGCGCTGGGGCCTGAGTTGACACGGAAGAGCCCGGGTCCTGCAGTGACCCCTGTCTTCCCACACAGTCCTGTGACAGGGCTGCCAACAGGAGCCCTTCCTCTGGTCTCACTCAGTCAGATGTTTTATCAGCCCCAGAGCCCTGCGCCTCTTGCAGGAATTCAAAGAACATCCCGAGTGCAAAGAAGCGGAACACTCAGGCCTGGCGAATTTTCCACTGAAGCCCAGGCAAGGCTCGGCTGCGGTGGGGAACTGTCCAGTTCTCCAGGCTGTCAGACGGGGCTGAGAAGCCTCTCCGTGTGGTTTGGAGGCCTCCCAGCAGGGGTGGAGATGGCTGCTCAGAGAGAGATGGACTGCAGGCAGGGCACCGCCAGTGCGTACAGGAGACACACCAGGGCATCCCTGGGCCCCTGGCCACAAAGAGAAGGACAGAGGAGAAGATGTAGCTCCAACTCCGTGTCAGCATAAAGCAGGCTTATGACCACTGATGCCATCGGTCACCCACCTGACAAACCAGACCCTACGTGCTTTATGGATCTGCCTTGGCAAACTCTATTCAAGCTATTTTATCCTTCTATCATCTTTCTAATTTGCAACGAAACAGATGCAATGAAAACGTAAACAAGAGGTGCTATCAGGCACGTTAAATGGAGAGAAGCCATTCCCCAGACAGTTTAATGAGGAACATAAAAGAGTAACCAAAGTCTTTTATAGCATGTACTTTTTCAAAGATTTTACTTGGAGTCAGTCATCTGACGCATACGTCAAGCTAGACAGTGACTATTTGTTTTGAATTAAAATTAATTTGTCTATTTATCCAAACTCTAAATTATCAGGGGGGAAGGGGGACATGGAGCTTAAATCACCCTCCAGTTTTGAAGGGAAGTGTATACTGTTTACTCATGAAGCCCTTTTAGCAAGTCCTCCACAGGCGTTTCAACTCTTGAAATGACGTAAAGTGCAGGTTGAAGCAGAGTAGAAACTCTGAGCTGAAGTTCTGGGACTGACCTTTTGTTTTTGTCTTCTTGACCTTAGATACTGACTTCGTACAATGAACAGCCTCGTGATGGGGAAAACTAACTCGAGTAGACTGATGAAATGTTTGGAGGAGCAAGATCCTTGAAACGTAAAGTATTTCAGAATGTGGAAGATCAGGAAGAAATCTGCGGTGTAGGACGGTAGATTACAACGGCTTGGGAGCTCTGATAAAACAGGGATGACACGGTCAACACTATACTTCTCCTTTTCTGTAAGAAAGGGGGAGTGTCTGGAACACAGTAGGTGCTCAATACATGGTTGTTGAAAGGCTGAATGAGGGAAACTCTTTCTTCAGTGCAAGATTGTTGGTATCATACAGAGAATTACACACGATGGCACACATGAACTGCCGGCACATACACGCTATGCCATGCCATACATCCTATGCCATGTCGTTCTCACAACATCCTTGGGAATGAGTGGGTCAAGTGCCGTGACTATCCCCATTTGTGGACGCAACTTGGAGTTTGCAGAGACTTGCTCAGTTGTGGTCAGTGGCAAGGCTGAGCCACTGCTCAAGTTAGACAGTTCTAAATTCTGCGTGTTTTGTCACTTTTGATTCCTACCGTGTGTGTGTGTGTGTGTGTGTGTGTGTGTGTGTGTGTGCGCGCGCGCGCGCATGTGCAGAGAAGCGCCCCAGTTCTCAGCAACTGCTCTAATTATGGTCTGAATGTTTATATTCTCCTCAAATTCATATGTTGAAGAGCTCATGCCTGAGCTGATGGTGGTGGGAGATGGGGCCTCTGGGAGGAGCCCAGGTCATGAAGGCGGGACCTTCACCAATAAGATTCGTGTCTTAATGAAACAGGCTCAAGAGAGTGCCCTTGCCCTTCTGCCATGTGAGGATATGGGAAGTCTGTGACTGAGAGAGGGGGCCCTCACCCAACCAAGAGCCTAGACCTTAGCTTCCAGGACTAAGAGAATGAAATTTCTGCTGTTTTTGAGCCTACCAGCCTGGGGCATTTGGTACCTGGCCTGAGAGGACAGGACAGCTGCTCGGTGCAAGCCAGTGTGGGGGCTGGCGTCGCCCACGAGATTATTTCATTTACATGTGTTCCCTTTTCCAGCTTCATCTTTGCCCCTCACACCATAATGTCCATTCTGTGTCGACATTACCTGTTCTGGAAGAGTCACTGAAAAACACGCCCTTTGAAAAGAGAAAGGGTTGGGATGCCTGAGTGGCTCAGTCGGTTAAGCGTCCGACTTCAGCTCAGGTCATGGTCTTGTGGTCCGTGGGTTTGAGCTGTGCTGACAGCTCGGAGCCTGGAGCCTGCTTTGGATTCTACATCTCCCTCTCTCTCTGCCCCTCCCCCAGTCTCTCTCTCTCTCTCTCTCTCTCTCTCTCTCTCTCTCAAAAATAATCATTAAAGTTTCATATTTTAACATATGCAATTATTTTCCATCCTTTACAATACAGTAGTTGCAATGACACTCAAAACAGAAAAGCAAAGTAAAAAAAAAAATAAATAAAAAAAAATAAAAGCAAAAAAAATTAAAAAACAGGATCCTGAATTAAATGAAAAAAAAAATAAAGTCGTGTATCAAGATAAAAAAAAATAATCATTAAAAAATTTTAAAAAAAAGAAAGGAGAAAGGGGGCTAAGAGAAGCCAGACAATAGTGTTTACTGCGAAGCTGTAGGTTGGCCGCCTTGTGTTGGAGAATTTTCTTAGGCCAAAACACCCAGCCCTGGCGTCTGTCCTCTCACACATGTGCACCGCATTTCAGAAGGACACGAGTGAGTTTAATAATACAAACACTCTGGCCTCCGCATCTGCCCTCCGCTCAGTGACGGGCTCTCTATTCTCCATGTGGAAAAGACCATTCGAACAACCAGCAGGACAAAGAGGCAGCAGGAGGTTCTTGGCAGAAGCAGCAGCCCAGAGAAGGAAAACAAACTCCCACACCAGGGAGATGTTGTTCCTGGACTTTAGAGAACACAGCTGAGACGAGGAGGTCCGGCTTTTAGCAGGGAGGGCCTCTTTCTGAGTGCGACCTTTCCCTATGGCGGGCGACCTTTGGAGACAATAGAGCGTCATCCCTGTTTTCAATTGGTGACTCCCCATCCCCCTTTCGTCCTTGCACATTTGTGTAAGACTTAAGATCTGCCGATATCTTATGCTCTTAACCTTTTCTGCAATCCAGAAGTTGACCACAGGGAGAATACGGTACCATTTTCTGTTTATGTGATGGATTGCGCCTGAGAACCATCTGTGCCTTGGAGAGAACTCAGCCATGTGTCTGACTCTGCCCACAGCAGCAAGGGCCCAAGGGCTGCCCGTCTTGGGGGTTCCTGCCTCTAGGGAGAAGGGTTGCAAAGAGCTGCTGAGTCCATTTTCAGGGACCTAGTACATAAAGGGGGGGCCTGAGCTCCCCTTTATGTTTGGCCCATGCAAACAGGGAGACGGGCTTTCGTGTACTAGGGAGGAGGACTGAACCGCATAACCCCCTTAGCCCTTAGTCCACATAGTCTTCTCCCTGGAGAAGCAGCCGAAGGTACTATCTGTCATCTAGGCTCCTTCTTTCCTTCACAGCATCCTGATTACAACAGACTGGATGAGACTCTGCACACAGCAGTCTAACAAGGGCTACCATAAACACCAGATGACAGAGACCTCATGACCTCCGAGGTAGCCAGGCTCCATCATGAATATCTATTGTGATCTTCTCTTAGGGAGTTATTTATTTGTTTTTGTAGTTTATTTATTTATTTTTTTAGTACAATTTATTGTCAAAGTTGACTAACATACAGTGTATACAGTGTGCTCTTGGCTTCTGGGGTAGATTCCCATGATCCATCGCTTACATACAACACCCAGTGCTCAACCCAACAGGTGCCCTCCTCAATGCCCCTCACCCATTTTCTTCTCCCCCACCTTGGGGTCCCTATCAACCCTCAGTTTTTTCTCTGTATTTAAGAGTCTCTTATGGTTTGCTTCTTTCTCTGTTTAGAACTATTTCTTCTCTTTCTTCCCCCATAGTCTTCTGTTCAGTTTCTTGAATTTCACATATGAGTGAAAACATATGATATCTGTCTTTCTCTGACTGACTTATTTCACTTAGCATAATACCCTCCAGTTCCATCCATGTTGTTGCAAATGGCAGGACCTACTCGTGGCCAAGTAGTATTCCATTGTGTACATAAACCACATCTTTATCCATTCATCTGCTGATGGACATTTGGGCTCTTTCCATAATTTGGCTATTGCTGAAAGTGCTGCTATGAATATTGGGGTACATGTGCCTCTATGAATCAGCACTCCTGTGTCCTTTCCATAAATCCCTTTAAAGGAGTTTTAATACCACACACACACACACACAACAGTGAAACAGAAAGGATAGGACAGGAGCAAGAGGACACAGAAACTGAGTCAAAGACTGCAAAGCCCCTGAAGCATGGAAGGAGGCGGCCTCTGACAAGATAAGCGGTCACCAGCGCCGCCACAGTACGCAGAGCAGTGATGAGCCACTCTCCTTTCCTGAGTGCATCTTCTTTACGAGCGGTGGTGAGGTATTGTTCACACGCAGTGGGCAACTTGCATTTAATGTGTAAAGTTCAACAAGCTTTGACACATGTGTGTACCTGTGAGGTCGTCATCATCACAGTCAAGATAGTAAACATGTCCATTTCTTCTAGAAGTTTCCTCTTGCCCTTTTGGAATCTTCCCTTCTGCCCTTCCCTGTCCTCTCTCATTCCCTAGCCAAGTCATCTGCCAGCACAAAGTAGTTGGCATTTTCCAGAATTTTATATTAGTGGGGCCATACCATGCATGGTCTTCTGATCTCTCATCTTTCCTGCAGGATAATTCTGAGGTTCATTCATGTTGTTGTGAGTACCAATAGTCATTCCTTCTTACTGCTGAGAGGTATACCATTGTATGAGTACGCCACAGCTTTGGTTTTTTAAGAAACAACGTGCTTTTTGGTGCACATTTAGGCCATTCCCAATTCTCTGCTATGACAAACAAAACTGCTCTGAACATTAAGTCTTCGTATCAATATGCTTCTTTGCTATTTGTATATCTTAATATCCCATGAGCCAAAGAAGAGGTAAAAGGGAAAAAGAGTATTTTGAACAAAATAAAAACAAAACTGCAACGTATTATAATTTGTGAGATGCTGATAAACTGTTACTTAGAGGGAAATTCATAGCAGTAAGCACCTATTAGAGAATCTCATGGCACTAAACATGTATAAGGGAAAAAAAGTTTTTTTAAATTTGTGACCTCAGTTTTCACATTACAAAACTCGAGGAGGAAAAGCAAATGAAACTAAAATACAGAGGAGATAGGAAATAAAAAAGAGTAGAATGAAAATCAATGACATTGAAAACAGAAAAATAATAAAGAAAATCAAGGAAAGCAAATGTTAGTTCTTTTAAATTGACCAAATATAACTGATGAAGTTCAAATCACATTGGTCAAGAATAAAAAAGAGAAAGTACAAATTACCAATATTAGGAAGGAGAGAGGTTTCATCAGTCACGATTCTACAGATATTAAAAAGATAATGAAGGAATATTATGAAAATTTTATGTCAATAAATTTGACCACTTCCATGAGAAGTCCCGACTTCATGAAAGATACAAACTCTCAAAGTTTATCCAAGAGCAAATAGGTAATCCCAATGGACTGTATCTATTAGAGAAATGAAATTTGAGGTTCAGAATTGTCCTATGCACACATACAAAATCTAGGCCCAAATGGCTTCACTGATGACTTACACCAAATATTTACAGAATCAATAATAGCAATTCTCTATAAAATCTTCAAGAAATTAAAAAGGAGGAAATATCTTCCAATTCATTCTATGAGGCTAGCCTAAAAACATTACAAGACAAAGTGTGAATATTACAAGAAAAGGGAAATACATAATCGAAAATTTTCATAACCAAATTTCATTAAATCAAATCCAACAATATACATGAAAAACAATATGTCATGACCAAGTGAGGCTTATCACAAGAATGCCAGGTTAATAAAACCTCTGAAAATCAATATAATTCACCATGACAGACTGACAAAAAAACTGATTCTCTTACTAGGAGCAAAAAAAGTATTGGATAAAATTTGAACATTTATTCCTCATAAAAACTCTCAGCCACTTAGGCCTAGAGGAAACCTTTCTCGATTTGATCAAGGACATCAGGAGTTAACATCATATTTAATGGTGAAATGTGAATACTTTTACTCTAAAATAAGGAACAAAGCAAGGATGTATGCTCTCACCAGTTCTGTTCAACATTGTACTGAAGGTTCTAGACATGTAATACAGCAAACAAGAGATATGAGGCATGCATTATAAAGCAAGAAATAAAACTGTCTTTGTTCATAGGTTTATGATCATCCATATGAAAAAATCTTATGTAATTTACAGGAAAGGTATGAGAACTTATAAATGAATGCATGATGTAAGATTAATATAAAAAATCAATTGTATTTCTTTATACTAACAATGAGCAATCAGAAACAAACAAAAAAACCCTACTATTTACAATCATATCAACATAGGAAATATTTAGAGGTCAAGCTACTAGAAAATGTGCAAGACTCATAACCGAATACCACATAACATTTCTGAGAGAAATGAAAAGCCTAAGGAAATGGAGATCGAGAGATTACATTTATAAACTGGAAGACTCAATGTCATTTAGATGTCGAGTCTCACCAAATTGATTTCTAGATTCAAACTATCCCAATCAAAATCCTTGCATATTTTTTGTGGACTCTGATTTTAAAAGGTGAAAGATTTATACGATCTGAAGAGAAACCAGAATATGGACTTTGATTTTAAAATGCCTTTTGAGGGGTGCCTGGGTGGCTCAGGTGGGCTCAGGTAATGATCTCATGGTTCATACGTTTGAGCCCTGCATCTGGCTCTGCACCCACAGGGCAGAGCCTCCTTGGGATTCTCTCTCTCTCCATCTCTCTGTGCCCTTCCCCCTGCTTGTGTTCTCTCTTTCTCTCAGATAAATAAATAAACTTAAAATTAAAAAAAATTCTTTTTGAAAAGCAATGGATCTAGAATAGCCAAATAACTATGAAAGGACAAAGGGAAAGCTGGAAGACTTACAGTACTGGCTTCAGGATTTATTATAAAGCTGCAGCATCCAAGATACTGTGGTATTAGCGCAAAGATACCAAGCTTCAATGTGTGTGCACCGAGTAACGGAGTTACAAAACAAATGACGATAATGCTGATAAAACTCAGTGGAAAAATAGGCAAATCTACAACCAGCTTTGGAGACTGCAACATTCTTTCAGTAACTGATAAAAAAAAAGTAGAAACTCAGAGGATATAAAAGAGAGCAGAAGAAGATAAATTAAGCAACCCGACCTAATTAACCTTTTTAGAACATCATGTGCGGTACCTACAGAACACTCATTCTCAAATGCATACAGAACATTCATCATTATAGACCATATGTGGAGCCTCAGCAAATTTTAAAAAGAAAGAAAAGAGGGCCACCTGGGTGGCTCAGTTGGTTAAGCATTCAACTTTGGTTCAGGTCATGATTTCGCAGTTCATGGGTTCGAGCCCCACATCAGGCTCTGTGGTGACAGCTCAGAGCCTGGAGACGGCTTGGATTCTGTATCTCCCTCTCTCTCTCTCTCCCCCTCCCTTGCATATGCTCTGTCTCTCTGTCTCTCAAAAATAAATAAATGTTAAAAAAATTAAGAAAAAGAAAGAAATCCTACACACTACAATAGAATTAAATTATAAATTGATAACAGAGATATCTAACTTATTTATAGCTCTCTAATTTACTTGGAAATTAAACAACACACTTATAGGTAACCTGTGGACAAAGGAAGAAACAAGAAAGAAAATTCAGAGGTATTTCATACTAAACATGAATGAAAACAGAAGATATAAAAAACTTGTGAGATGCCTCCAAAGCCGTGTGTAAGGGAAGTTTATAGCTTTAATACTTACACCAGAGAAGAAGAAATGATGAAATTTTCATTTTAAGAAGGTATGAAAAGAAGAACAGATTCAACCAAAGCAAAAAGAAATATAAATACATGAATCATAATCAAGTAAAATAAAAAATTAATAACAATAGAGAAAGCCAATGAAGCTAGAAGTTGGTTCTCTGAAAATTTCAGTAAAATTGATAAACACCAGGTAGACTTATCAAGAAAAAAAGAATATGCAAACTACCAATATAAGGGAGTAAGAAGTAAAACTACTATATACATTCAAAACTCTAATGCCTCATGGTGCCTGGGTGGCTCAGCTGGTTAAGTGTTCAGCTCTTGATTTGGCTCAGATCATGATCTCCAGGCTGCACTGATAGCCTGGAGCCTACCTGGAATTCTCTTTCTTTTTCTCTCTCTGCCCCTGCCCAGCTCTCTCTTTCTCTCTCTCTCAAAAGATAAACATTAAAAAAAATTTAAGTCCTTTACCTATAGAAAGCCCAGTTGGTTACATTGGTGAATTTGATGAAACTTTTAAGGAAAAATAATACAATCTTAAATAATTTCTTTTCAAAAAGTAGAAGAGGGGATAATATTTCCCAGTTTATTTTATGAGACCAGAATTACCTTGGTGCCAAAAGTAATGACATTACAAGAAAACTACAAACCATCTCCATCATGAATATATATGTGTGTCAAGTTCTTAGCAAATTTAATTCTGTGACACATAAAAGGGATAATACATCATGGCCCAACTGGTATTAATTTCCTAAATATAAGATTGGTCTAATTTTGAAAATCAGTATCAGTTAATGAAACTTACCACATTAAAACAAAGGGGGGGAGTGGCAAAAATTACACAGTCTCCACAGAGAAAAAAGTATTTGTCAAAATTTAACACCCATTTATTTAAAAAAAACCACACAACCCCCCCCCAAACAAACAAAAAACCCCAAAAATATCTCAGCAGACTGCAAATGAAAAGAAACTTTTTGGTCTGATAACGGGCATCTACAAAAAACCCTACAGCTAATATTATACTGGTGAAATCTGAAAATTTTCCCCATAAGATTAGAAATAAAGCAGAGGGAAGGGGGTGATGGTCATGGTGGGGGGCACTTGTGGGGAGAAGCACTGGGTGTTACATGGAAACCAATTTAAAAATAAACTATTAAAAAAAAAAAAGAAAGCAAGAAAGCAGAGATGTCCACTCTCGCTATTTCTACTTGACACCAGTAGGAGGTAAAAGGCATCAAAGAAAAAGTATAAGGTAAAGAAATAAAAGGCACATAGACTGAAAAAGGATGAAATACATATCTTTGTTCATGGACAACATGTTGTACACATAGTCATAAAATAATCTGCATAAAATCACTAGAACTAATAAATGAGTTCAGTTGGGTGGTATTTATATATATATATAAAGTCAATATATAAAAAGTAATTGCATTTCTATATACTTGCAATAACTTCTGTAAAATGAACTTGAATATCATTTAGAATAGCATGTAAAACCACAAAATACTTAGGATAAAATTAACAAAAGATGTGTAAAATCTTTATGCCGAGAAAAAACGAAAACAAAAATAAGGCTGAGAGAAACGAATGAGGATCTAAATCAAATGAAGACTTATACCATGATCATGGATTGGAAGAGTCAATATTGCTGAGATGATGATTCTCCTCAAATTAATCTACACACTCAACATGATTTGAGTCAAAACCGAGTAGGCTTTGTGTGTGTGTATATGTAGACATCAGCATGTAATTCCTAAAATGTATTTAGAAATTCGAAGAACGTAGAATAGCTACAATAATCTTTAAGAAGAGCTGAACTAGAAAGCTGAGTTATACAGACACAGTGTGCTGTTTAAAGATAGACAATGAAACACAATAAGGGTTCAGAAATAAAACTACACTTTAGACTAAGGAACCAAAGCAATTCAAGGACAAAACAAAAGCCTTTTAACAAACAATGCTGGAAGAAGTAGATATCCATACAGAGAGGTGACCTTGAACCTATACCTCACAAAAATTAACTAGAGATGGTTAATATATCTGAACATGAAAGGGGTGAAAATCAGCCCTTGGAGGGTAAAATTTTCTTAGATATTACACTAGTTTGTGGTCCTCCAAAGAACCAAGGTGTAAGAATGGATCCACAGTATATCTGTGGTTGTAACACATTTCTTGCCTGGGAGGTTGGCCTGATTAGAGAGTATCTAAAAAGACTCCCAGGGAAGCACTGTGGGTTGAATTGTGCCTTCCAATACTCATGCAGAAGTCTTAACCCCTGGTACCTGTGGAAGTGATCTCATGGAAATAGGGTCTTTAGAGATGTAACTAAGAAGCCAAGGTGAGGTCACACTGGAGTAGGGTCTGACTAGTGTCCTCAATAAGAGAAGAGATATAGAGTCAGGGGAGAAGGTTGTGTGAAGACAGAGCAGAGATTGGAGTGAAGCCAAGGAATGCCAGAGATTCCTGGCAAACCGTCAGAAGCTAGCCGGAGGCAAGGAAGGATCCTCCTGACAGTGCTATCAGAGAGAAACAGGCTCTGCCAAACCCTTGATTTTAAACTTCTAGCCTCCAGAGCTGTGAGACAAAAAATTTCTATTGTGTTAACCCCCCAAGATTGTTACTGTGTTACAGCAGCCTTGGGAAATTCATATGGTGGGTGAAAACGTGAAAAAGGGGGCACCTGGGTGGCTCAGTTGGTTAAGCGTCTGGCTTTGGCTCAGGTCATGATCTTGTGGTTCATGGGTTCGAGCACCGCACTGGGCTCTGTGCTGACAGCTAGCTCAGAGCCTGGAGCCTGTTTCGGATTCTGTACCTCCCTCTCTCTCTGACCTTCCCCTGCTCACACTGTCTCTGTCTCTCAAAAATAAATTAAAAAAATTAAAAAATTTTTTAAAAAGTTAAAAAGGCAGGAAACATTGTTCCAGAAGAGAACACAGGAGAATATTTTTTTAACTTTTGGTTAGGCAAAGATTTCTTAGATAGACCCAGAGAACCCATAAAAGAGAAAAATAGGACTTCATCAAATTACACACTTCTGATCACCAAAAGGCTAGATCTATTAAGGTCCTTGTTTAGAAAATGAATAGAGAATTCACAGACTAGGAGAAAGTGTTTGTCATATATGGCTGACAAAGAACTTATAAACAGAATATATGGAGAACTACCATTCAATAAAAGAGTGGAAACTCAATTTACTAGTGAGCAAAAAGATTTGAATAGATAGTTCACAAAGGAAAATATTTGAATAGTCGACAAGCACATGAGAAAAATGCTCAATATCACTAGTCATCAGGGAAATGCAAATTAAAACCATAGGACACGGGAGATAGGTTTAAGTTAATGAGAAAATGGCAGACCACTTCTCAAAGTAGCTCTGCACTCCCACTTGCTCCACATCTTAGCAATTCGACTTCTAGGTGTTGACCGAAGATAAATGAAAATGTATATCTAGAATAAGACCTGTACACAGATGTTCAGCCAAAAGCTGAAAGCAACTCAAAAATGTCCATTCTCAAGTGAATAGTACATCAGTAGACTGTAGGGCATTTATATAATGGGTACTACTCAGCAGTAAAAAAAGGAAGAAACCACCGCCTGTCTAAAGAACATAGATGGAAACTGAAAACGTCTGGCTGAGTGAAAGAAGCACACACTCTACTCTTCTCTTCGTATGGATGCTCTGGGACAGAAATCAGACCAGGGATCGCTGTCTGGAGTGAGAGTCGCAGGGTTTACTTCGAAGGGGCGCAAGGGAACTTCCTAGTGCTGGAGCTGTCCCACATCCTGATGGGAGTGGGGGCTGCATGCGTGTCTGCACAGGTTAAAACTCAGGAAGCTAATAAAGTAGTTAATGTCTGTGCATTTTTCTGCCCCACTTGACGGAGGTCAGGGAAATGGCTGTTTTCCCCGATGCGGCTAAGTCAGCTTGGAGAAGCCCCGACAGGTGCGCGGGTACCTAAGTTGAGAGGTCTAAGAGTGGAAGCCTCTTCGCATTTTGACAGCTGTGTGGATGCAAGGGCCAGTGTCACGCGGACACGTGGGCAGCTGAGCGTCAGAATGTAAACGTATGTTCTCCTACGCTCAGGACCGTCTCCCCAGAAGCCGGTTCTGTAGGTAAATCAAAGGAAGTGCGTGATGTATAAAAAAATGTCAATTCATATACTGGAGAGCCTCACTAAAAGAAGTAGTGGAAAGGTCTAAGACTCCCATACAGGGACACCTAGGTGGCTCAGTTGGTTAAGCATCTGACTCTTGATTACTGCTAAGGTTGTGGTGAGCTCAGTGTTTGTGAGTTCGAGCCCTGCATCAGGCTCTGTACTGTCGGCAGGAGCTTGCTTCAGATCCTCTGTACCTCACTCTGCCCCTCCTGAGCTTGCATGTGCTCGCTCTCGCTCGCTCGCTCGCTCGCTTGCTCTCTCTCTCTCTCTCTCTCTCAAAAATAAATAAATAGGGGTGCCTGGGTGGCTCAGTCGGTTGAGCATCCAACTTCAGCTCATGTCATGGTCTCACTTTGGTGAGTTTGTGGCCTGCGTTGTGCTCTGTGCCGACAGCTCAGAGCCTGGAGCCTGCTTCAGATTCTGTCCCTTTCTCTCTGCTCCACCCCTGCTCACACTCTGTCTCTCTCTGTCTCAAAAATAAACATGAAAATAAATTTTTAAATAAAAAAGTAAAACGAATAAATGAATCAATCTCCCGTACATTTACAAGAATGGTGACTGCACCAAGACAAACACTTTCCGCAAGGGACCCCAAAGTTTCTTAAAGAGCCTACATTTGGCATGATCGTTATACTTGCCCCCCCCCCATATCTTGTTCACAAGGGGTATCTTGAGGGAAGTGGCAATCTACTCTCTGCTACTTCTGTTTCCCCTTATCTTTGATGGAAAGGGCATTTTAGTTTCTAATTCCTTTTGTAAAGCTGACGTTAATTGATGGTGAAAACTACAGTGGTCGTCTCCGGCACAAAGACCTCACTGGGGGAAATCCACAGCCAGTAACCGAGGCGCACACATTGTTACGGCTCAGGGTTAACCTTGCAGGGAACCTTGGGGCTTACAATCAAATCCCACTTACTCTTTTCACCCTCCTTCAGAAGCATTTCAAAAGCAATTTATTTCATTGGCAGGTGGTATGATTAGTGGATTATTTAACATTTCTTTGTCAGCTTGTAAAGACCCTAGGCAATTTCTTTATTGCAGCTAGTGGTTAGAATTGCATTACATCCAGAACCCAGCACTTGATACAGTAGTATCCATTATATTATACTATATATATCCATGTATTTCTTACTCAAATTCCATTCCAAACTGCTTTTTAAGATTAAGCCCATGACAACAACACGTATCTGTAAATTATTGTTCCAATGAGGTGACATATATTCAGCTGAGCAGACTCTCTCTCCTCCAGAGTCCTGAATCATGTGGTGCCTCTCCTGGCCTGGGGTTAGAGCTGGTACGGATTCACAAGTGCAAGGCCAGGTTGCCCAGGCCTGTTTCTCGTTAGGCAGTCAGCAATCCCCCCCACTACCCCCCGTCACTCAAAGTGGCTATTGTCTAACTTGTGACTCTGACTTCTCTCCTGGGAGGGTAAGACAGGAATTTCAGTGGGGGTGCTCGTGGGGGAGGGGACACAGTCCTCTGGTGGTGGATTCTGTGGCCCATCCTGTGGCTACCCTTTGACTGATCTCTATTGCAGGGTCTTTAGTTTCTTCTATTTAAAAAATTTTTTTAACATTTATTCCTTTTTTAAGAGACAGTATGAGCAGAGGAAGGACAGAGAGAGAGAGAGAGAGAGAGAGAGAGAGACAGAGACAGAGACAGAATCTGAAGCAGGCTCCAGGCTCTGAGCTGTCACCACAGAGCCCAACATGGGGCTCGAACTCACACACGGTGAGATCATGACCTGAGCTAAAAGTAGGATGCACAACTTACTGAGCCACCCAGGCACCCTTCTAGTTTCTTCTATCGACTGCAACTCCTTCTCTTTCCCTGTTTCTTAATAGAATGCCACTCGGTACAGGCACAGTGCAGGCACTCAATTTGTGTTTGATGAAAAAGCTGAATGCCTGCCTGTTTTGATAGTTTCCTTTCTCCCAAGGGATGCACAGAGTGCTCTCCTGGGAGGCACGGAGTTCAACACAATGCTCTATTGTTTTTGCTGGACCTTTGCCAGTCACCCAAACACTTATATGCCAGTTGCAAATTTGTTCTCTACTCATGGGCCAGAATATCCTGGCTGCTCTAAGTACAATAATTATAAATGTAAATATAATCTTTGCAAACACCCCCTCAGGCACGTGCTATGGGAATCTTGTAAACTCTTTTCTCTAGGAAGCCAACGTTTATTGACTGGGCAGTGTGCCCCACATACATCATCTAGGCGTGTGACACTCCTCGTGTAATTCAACCCAAACCACTGGACTATCCCCATTTTGTAGGTTAGGAAACCAGAGTGAGAAGCTGAAGGAGCTGGTCCACGTTTTTAGGACAGATGCTCTTTTCCACTGCTCCTTATGATGCAGGTTTCTCTGACAAGGGTTATTTGAGGATGGCAGGAAGCTTATTAACTATTAAGCCCACAGAGCTGATGGGATTGAGTGATCCCACTCCATTCTCTGGGCTCCACAGGGGAGGTGTGTCACAGCGGTCAGGTCTGGGCGTCCTGACATCTTGTGAGGACAGTATGACCCCCCACCCCCACCCCTATGCCTCCTCACAAGCCTCAAAGTCACACTCTGTTTGTCACTGTCCTTTAGAATCATTCATAAGTATTTCTCTCTTTAGATGTTTGCAACCCGTGTTTCCAAATTAAGAAGCAGCCTACACATTTTCCTACGGACTCACTGAGAGTCTGCTGTGTGGTGCCCTTCTCTGTCTGCTTCTAACTATCCCCAGATTTCTCTAATGTCTTGAGTTTTGCTCTTTGGCTTAGGGAAGAGATGCATTACTGTCCCAATAATGTCACCTGGTGAGATACATATTTTTTAGTAGTTGCCTGTACCAACTCGGAGGAAGCCACGGGATTTACTTTGATAAGCAAAAATTCTTTGAGAACAGACACGTTGTCATATTTATCTGTGTCTCTGGTGCCTGACACAGCTCCTGACACATAAATAATCAACAACTGTTGGCTTCATAAGGAAATTAGATGTCATTGTTTGGTACGTTGGAAAGCAGTATCAAACTCTCGTACCCAAATGAGAGGAACTTCTGTTTCGGGGCCACATTTGCTTCCTGGCTCCCGGTTCCATTACTGAAGAGGGAGCTGAGGTAGCATAATTGGCTTGAAAAAGGCCATTTTCCTCTGCTGCTATTCCACTTTCTTATATATTTCAAAGTGGTGACCAGTTGTTTTTCTGAGTCCTTCGATATTTTCACTGCATACGAGATTATATTTGGGGAGTTATAGAAATTTAAAACAATGAAAATTCATGTGAAATCTGGAAACCTAAACCTGGACAGCACTACATGCCCAGAGTAGGCAGCGATACGAGAAAGGTCAATAAACGGCTCTGCTTAAAAGGGCAGGACCGTTACAACACACTTGGTGAACAGACCTGCTTCCTGTCTCGCTCACGATGGAACGGCTTCCGGGGCCGGGGCCAGGCCCTCGCCAATTTGTTTCCCCAGCTCTTCCCCGGCAATTCGAACATAGCAGGTGCTTGACCAGTGCTGGCTGAATGGATTTATGAGCGGATTAGTTAAGAAATCAAAAAGAAGTTTCTTTTGATTGAAAAAAATAATCAGGATCAAGAAACCTGGAGACACAGGAGAGCTATTTCTTGGGTGTATATTCTTTAAAGGGCGAAGAGAAGAGCTTGTCTGTTTGGGTCACGGCTCTGTCCGGGGGAGGCGAGGTAGCAGTGCCCTTCCGAGGTGAGGGCTCTGTGCTTAGCCCAGCTGGGTTGTCTGTTTACCTACCTGCACCCTCTCCCCACGTGCTTAGGGAATATGGGAAGCGTTAAAGGATGATGGATACCATTTGACTGCTTACAATTTGAAACACTCAATTTCACTTACTAAGACCAGTGGCCAGAAGGTCTGAACTCATGGCAAAACTCAAGCATAGAACACCAACTAAAACCAAACAGAATAAGTAAGAGCTGTGGTATCCATGACTATTTACAAGGTTGTCACACCCTAGCTTTGGCAGGAGCCTGGCTACTGCTTGGAACTGCACAGTAATAAAAAATAATGTATAATGTTTATACATTTTGTATACAATGTGTATATTATACATAAGTAAGAAAGACTCCCAGAGGGGTGGTGACACAGGGGAGGCTTAGTGTGAAGGAAAAACCACATGGACTTAGATCCTCAAATTATGAAACAAAGTAGGAATGGTTTCTGCAAATACTTTGAAAGCCTAGTTTGGGGCATGTTAAGAGAAATGTGGTCCAGAGTTAGGGTTCTTGCTTTCTCCATCTGAGTAATGGGGTCGTCTTCCTTCTCCATCCTCATCCCCAATCATTTATCATGTATTTATCTATTGCTGTCCATTTGTCGACCATCTCTCTACGTATCTATGTATGGGTGTGTCTGTCATCTATCTACCTCCCCATCTATTTACTCAATGAAGTGGGAGGAAATCATTTACAAAATTATGAGTATAATAACATTATAATAACCTGATCTTCTTACTCTTGTTTCAAATATTTGTATTTGCTTAGCTTCTTTCTATTGCTTAAAATACTTTTTTTAAGTGCTCCTCTGAACAAGCCCCCCTCAAGTTTATTTGCCCAAATATATTAACTTTTTTTAATGTTGTATCAGGTCTTCATTAGACTGTATGTTTATGAGGACAATGACTTCTTTGTGTTCCCTGCTGTTTCTGTAGACCTGGCATAATGCCTTTATTGTTAGGTACTTATAAAGATTTATTCAGTGTAAGATTAAAGTGTATGAAATGAATAAATGAATTTAGTAAACGTATTTGAATACAGCAAAACATCAACTCCACTAATATCTCTTAGTGTAGGTCTTAGAATTGGACAGACATGAGTATATATGGACCCTGCCTTTTATTACTGTGGGAATGTGGATGAAAATGACATCTTCTCCATGCTGATTTCTGCAACTGTGATGTATTTTAAAAAATGCATTTTGATCACCAAAGCTGGCTCCCGGACCTCTGCTAATTATCTTTCTTTATTGCCTGCTAATTCTATACCCTTTTACCAGTATGAATATACAAAGTTGGCCCGGTCCCAGAAACATGTCACTATGGGTGGAAATTTTATGTTCAAGAAGTACTTTGATTAGGAAGCTTCCCCTCAGTAAGCATTCCATTTAGTTTTTTGGGAACTGTCTGATCTTACAAAAAGGGTTTAACGTTTTAAGAAAGCGATGTGGATCTTAATCTGAGCAAGATATGATCCCAGTACACTTAATCACCAAGACTAATGCATTAGGTCTGTTGAATTTAAATCAAAGTAGCATGCACGTATCCTGGGGCCCCCTGTGGGGCTTGGTTCTGAGTGGGGGAGTCGTCCCTCCCCGGGGCGAGCAGTGGTGAGGGGGCACTCAGCCTGGACCTCACATTTGCCAAGATCCTCCCACTTTACAGTTTTAGATATTGTCTGGCATACACGCAGTCATCATAATCATGTGTTAAAAGTGCTGATTTGTTAAATATCACATTTAAAGGAGTAATTCCACAAGGTTACTCTAGTTTTGGCATTCATATTAAAAATATTATTAGATCCTCCAGAGACAGAAAAACTTGCTGTCTCTCAACATTTGAAAGCCCTTTCTGAGGCCACCTTTGGGTTTATGCGATCAGCTTTATCACAAAATACACTTTCATGCAAGCCACAGAGCGGCTTGGATTTCTTTTATCTCTGAGAAGTAAGGCAGAGATCTCTTTGCCACGTTGCTTTTGCTCCTCCCCAACACTAGGTGATCCCAGTAGTCGGATTAGTGATAAATACTCTTGACCCAAAATTATGTGCTCTGACCCATGGCTTGCTATCCCTCGGCCCTCTGTGCCAGACATAGGACTTTGCTGGCGCTTTCTACCGACTGCAGAAGCCTAGCTCTTGAGAAATCTCATGTGAAATGTTTGCTTCTGTATCAGGGTAATTTGGGCTGAACTGACATATTTTCGGAAGATATTTTTCAATATGTAGATTTGTCTACATTTTTATGTGCTGCTTTTGCTTTATATATTTTACTGTCAAATTAATATATATATTAATGAATTTTGTGTGTGTGTACATATATATAAATTTAGAATCTTTATCTCTTCCCATTGAAGAAAACGTTTTGCTGTTGTGAAATGACCCTCTATCTGCAGCAATGCTTTTTGCCTGCAAGGTCATTCATTACCTTTCTTTACAGCTTTTCTAGATCTATGAGGTTTTCTTGGGTTGAATTAAAATATTTTGAGATATTCAAAAAGTAGAGACAAGAGGGTTCGTAGAAAGCCACATGACCCTTATTTCATCCTAGTACATTTACTACTGAGGCTGTGTGAACTGAACAACTGTGTCTTTTCTGCTCAGTGCCCGTAGCTCTGTTGTAAGAGCTTCTTTGTTCTCACGTGACCTCGCTCCTGCGAGTGAGCATCTGATCCAACTGAGCCTGTATCACATTTTGCAGATTTTGACTAGAACTAAGAGGGTCAGTCCTTATTTTGCGCTAGAAGCTATAAAAAGTACATCGGAGATTTGGGTACCCATGTTTCCCATTCTGTGGAAGAGAGCTGTCCTTAGTGAGAGAGAAGAAAATTTACCGGAGAGATGAGGGGGACAGGGGTGGGGAGGGGGGATGCCGTTTGCATTGTTCGTTTCCATAGTCTGGGAAACCAGTTGGGTATCTGCTAACTCAAAGGTCTTCTTTTGTCTCAGTCTTTCCTGGATCCTGAAACAACAGCCCCAACCTTTTGCTCAAATTAGTTGAAATTGTATTTCTATCATTTACAACCCAAAGAATTTTTATGAATATATTCAGCAATGAATTTTCCACTCTGGCTCTGGGAAGATATTAGGCCATGGTTTTTAGAAAATGAATTTCAGCCAGAGACTCAGTGGCGCCCGCTACAGGTCAGCTCTGGAATTTTAAGAACCAAGATGGTAGGCAGGGCCATTCAGGAATTAGCAAAGTCAGTGTAACCTGTTTTAAGCAACACTGTCTGGAAAAGTGTTTTATCTTACAGGGTGCACACACAAAGCCTTACCTTGGGCTTATGACCAAAGCCGTGGTGTGCGGAACCTGACGTGAAACATCACCCTACAGCACGCTGCAAACCACTTGAAGCAAACACAGCAGTCAAGAGTATGAAAACCAAAAAGAATGTGCATGATCAGGGGGTGAGGAAATGAGTTTGCATGAGCTTCACTCTGAGGCTTTATATAACTACAGCAATATTTAAGGAGTACTTATCAAATCCTACTTCTTCCTTTATGGATCATATGAAATTACCTTCTGGAGTTGAAATCGGCTTTGCTCGTTGAAGGGCTCTATTTGTTACCCCTGTTTCTCTCTCAAAATCATAGATAGCCGCTTGGTTCTGACAGTTGGACAATGTTCACTCCCTGTGCCAGCAGAAAAATATCACAATCATAATCAGAAATATCCCAAACAGCCTCTAGGTCCAATATTTGTTTGTGTCTGTTTAACTGTGAGAGTGTTATGCTTTTGGGGGTGCCTGAATCGCTCAGTTGGTTAAGCATCCCACTTTGGCTCAGGTCACAGTTTGTGAGTTCAAGCCCTGTGTCGGGCTCTGTGCTGACAGCTCAGAGCCCGAGCCTGCTTCAGATTCTGTGTCTCTCAATCTCTCTGCCTCCGCCCTCAAAAATAAATAAACATTTAAAAAAATTTAGAGTATTATGTTTTTCCTCTTGTCAAAAGTAAGAGAGAGCTGTTTCAAGGAGGAGTGAAATCATAGAAAATGAGGCTAAGACACAGTCAGTCATGAATTACTTTTCTCATTTCAGTCTGTCAAAGTAACAGAAATTAGGAATTCAGATTATATAATGTCACTGAACTTTCAGAGAAATATTTACTCAGTAATGTCTTATGAAACTTTATCTGCAAACAACTCACTTTGCGTATGACTATAAATCACATGATTCAAACTGACACTGAAAACGACTCAAGTGACAAAAAAATAAGTGAAAATAATGATGAAATAGTCCCTTATTTTGCTCCCATAATTAGAAAATATTTTGCAGAAGTACATTTTCTAAATAAACAAATATTATTTTTTGAATTAATGAAATTTGAGTTTAAAAGATTTTTATAGAAACATTTCTAAGACAGATTATACATTGCCTTACTTCTGCAGACTAGAAAACACAATAAAACTTATTTATTCACTAAATATTTATTAAGCACCTACTATGTGCCAGGCACTGTGAGAGGTCCCAAAACTATGAAGAACAAGACATACATGATCCTGAACCCCATGAAGGTACACCTAACCATTTTCTAAGGACTCATGATTTATTAAGAATATGCGGTATGGACATGATGCTTCTAAGTGCTTCTGACTAACTTAGGACTCAGCACCTTATGAGCCTTATTGTGGTCAAATCCAACAACTTTTTTTTTTCTTTGTCTTCATGACTGTTAATTTGGGAGTCTTATTTAATAAGACTTTCTACATGATTAGGTCACAAAAGAGTTCTATATTTTCTTCTGTTGCTTATCATATGATTCTTCCAAGCACAATGGGAGTTGAGCTCTGTATCTTGTACAACAAAAGAACACAGTTTTATTTTTAGTCATATCATCACATCTTCTTTTTTCCCTGTAGAAGTCCTTGTTGTGTATTCTCTGTTAGGTGAAATTTAAATTATTGTATAGATTTTGGTGCATTTTACTATTACTGGCATAGAGGAATTTTACTGAATTTTATGAGTTGATCTATCTGGCACTGAAGTTAACCTCTCATGTTGCTTCTCTTTGATTACCTGTTGATTCTACTGGCTTTTCTGGTTAGATGATAATATTATCTGCATATGATGAGAGTCTTAGGGTTTTTTTTTTTTTACATCTTTATATCTTAGCTTTTTTGTTGTTTCCAATCTTAATGGAAAATTTTAAAATTTCTCTGCTAAGAATGATATTTGCTTTAGGTTCTTGGTATTTCATCTTTATTATGTTAAGATTTCCTTTTTTATTCTCATTTTTTGAGAAGTGTTTTAAAATTATAGTTACTCAATTGTATAAAATTATTTTTTCTGCATCAGTCAAGATGATCATATGATTATCTCATTTAGTTTAGTCATCTGGTGAATTACACTGAACCAACCTTGTGTGTCTGGAATAAATCCCACTTAAACATAATGTAGTATTTTAAAGATGCTTTTGGGTTTGCTTAGCAAATGTTTTTATTTAGGATCTTTTACCAATGTTCCTGCATAGTCCCATATTTTTCCTTCTGTGACCTGTTCTTACCTACTTTGGGAATCAAGGTTGAATTGGTCTCATAATAGTGTTTGAATAGTGTTGAATAATGTTTCTTATTTTTCTACACTTTATAATGACAAATAAGAATATGTTGTTTGAATATGTGATAAAAGTAATTTATAAAATTATCTTGAGGCTTGGACCTTTTGCTGTTGGAGAATTTTACTACCATTTCACTTTCTAAATTGTTATTCGTTTATTCAGGTTTTATTTTTCAACCAATTTTGACATTTTATATTTTTCTTTTTATCCATGTAGTCAGTCGAATCAGTTACTGTGTAACTGTTATTCCCTGAGTTCCTCAGTTGCTTTTTGCTTTCCCATAATGTAATAACTTATCTGTGCACTTATACAGCAGAGAATATCATATGTAAATTTATGAATTAGAGAACAGTATATGACATACATACACAACACTATATGAGATACTACATATATTATATACACAATATACGATACCTATTACATAAAGGTAAAAATACATCGTACCATGTATGATACTATATACTTCAATATACTTGTTCAATTACATACATAAGTACAATATATAATAGGAATATATATGTAATAATATACCACATCAAGTATAACTGAAAGTTAAAAGCTATTATATATATTATTTATGGTTATTCCTCTTCATGCTATATTTAGTGATCTCTGCACTGAGTGCCCCTTCTCCCTCTTGGGCTCCTCCTGCACATTCTCACCCTCTCTGCCAATGCTTTCTTTCTGTTATACGTTTCCTCATATAACTGGTTTCAGGCCGTTAAATCTTCTCTACTTTTCTTTTGTTCTTTCACTCATTTCTCCCTCTTATCTTTACTGTTTCCTTATTTGGTCCTCTGAGGGAGGAGTGCGCTTGTTACTACTTTTTCCAGATTCTTGGGTTGAATGCTTAGCATTTGTTTCCAATCTTTCCTGTTTGCTGGCAAATGTGTCCCAAACTAGAAATTTCCTGCTAAGTATTTGTTTAATTGTGTTCTAACAATTTTGGCTTACATTATTTCCTTGTATCTCTGTTATAAGTATTTTGTAATTTTCCTTATGGTATTATTTTTAACCAAAGGGTCATTTAATAGTATGTAACTTAGTTTCCAGCATAGTAGATTAAAAGAAAGTATTGTTGCTGGAATCTAATTTTATTGCATGATGAACATAGAATATAGTCTGTGTGATGCTGATTATTTGTAATTTAACACAAAGAGTTTTATAAATATTCCATATTTGCTCAAAAGCAATGCACATTCTCTGTTAGGTATAAAGTTCTCCACACCTATTGGTTTGAGTTTATCCATCATGTTATCCCAATATATAATCTTTTGCCTGCTTGATTTTTGGTTTTACTCAATTTAAAAGTTTCTGAAAGAGCTGTGTTAACGTTTCCAATTACTGATTTTCACTCTGCAGGACAATGCTTTATTTATAGAATATATTCTTAGGCACATGTATGCTCATTATCCTTACTCTTTTGATTATGCCTTTTACTAATATATAACATCTCACATAACTCAACCAGGGAAATACCAGGGTAGTAAGAAAATTCTAGATGGCACGAACATGCAGGGATTTAGTAACCAACCCTGTGGAAATGAGGAAAGTGGCTCAACAAACAAGTCTCCCATTGTTGGGCTGGAAATCTGGGAGGATAAGCATAGAAATTACTATGATAAGATACACAAAGGGCAAGAGGGGTAGAAAAGATGAAACGAGTAAACATTTATTCATTCATTTATTTCCTCATTAAGTGAATATTTATTGAGTGCGTATTATATGTTAGGTAGTAGATGAGGCATATTTCCTCAGAAAGTTTTCAGGTTAAGTTTCAGATAAACCCTATCAAAGTTTTGCTCACAAAGCACCAAAGTATAAAGGCAAATCATAATGTAGATATTCATTTGCAAGAAATTGAATGTAATGGGCTTTCTATAGTGCATGGTGGAAGTTCAGCTCCATAAAATCACCAGGCACCTATAGAGAATTCCCAGCCTAGAAACAGGCTTAAGATAAAGAGATTAGCATGATTTACACCTTGATCCCAAACTAAAAAATATTCAGTTTGTTCTTGTAAATGTAATGATTCTATCTGTTAGCACCGAACTGGGCCTACAGTATATCCTCTTTGAAGGTTTCAATCTTCAAGGAGTGCGTGAATTATCTGGGTGCTCAGTCAGAATGCAGATTCCTGGACTCCACCCCTAGAGACTCAGGAGGTCTGGGGGGAGCCCGAGTGTCCATATTTAACAAGCTCTTCAGCTCATTACTGCAGTTTTGAGAAATGCTGCTGTGTACTTTACTAGTTCAAATTACAGGATGTTTGTAGGTAAAGAAACAAGAATCCAAAAACTTACTGCCTCCAAGGCTGGGGGTGGACAATTGGCAGACCTGTAGATTTATTTGGATGTGGTCTTGTTTCTCAGGGACTGCAAATTTGCTTCTTAAACACATTTAGAATATTTTAAAATGTATTAATATAATCTAAGGGAAATAATCTCCGTAGAAGGTATGAAAAACCTAATTTCCTTAGATTTCCAGTGACACAGACTCCAAACTAGCCTTGTTTCTACACCTGCTGCATATATATATACATATGCATATATATATATATAAAATTTTATTTATTTTTAAGGCTTTATTTTTTTACTGCTTGGGATTCCTCTTTTAATAATGTCAGGCTCAATGACCACACAGATTTTTTACTAGTCCCTTCCATTATGGAAGACGGACATATTGTTAGTTTCCTGCTTTAGGAAAGAGAGTAGTGAGCAAATTCTCTAGTTTTCTGTTAGCTGAGAAGATAAAAATTTACTCATTTTGACCCTGCTAAAATCTTATTTTTCTCCTCTAGAAACTACCAAAAATAAGTGGCAAGTAACAGTGTCCTGTGATTTCGGAAAGCATCTTGGGAGCATTCTGGGGGAAAAAAATTCTATGATCACCCTTTATCCATAAGGAGATTTTTTCCTCTCCCTCCTACCTTCTAACTTTGGAAAACTCTCTAATTTGCTTCCTGCTGACAGCTGGAGCAGGTTTGGGACGCTATTCAACTTTAATAATAAGAGACTCTATGTAGATTATAATCTACTTAAATTCAGAACTGTTTTAGGATGAAGACACAGAAGTAAATTTGAAAATAGGGCTAAAATTAAATCAAATTTAACATCCATGGTATTAAAGGGATAAAGACAATCATTATGTATTAGCAGATATGGATGTTTGGACTAGGATAACAAGACTGTCCCCAAACTGAACACTCAGTAGATAGTGTATTGAGTAAGCGTATATGACAGGCCATTCTGTTTAGGCCATCCAGTTAGAGAATTATAAAAATTTATGGGCAAGTAACGTACAAGTGATTTTTCATAAAATATTCTGCGCTGACAACTAGATTAAATGGAAAAACATGTAAAAGATTGGAAAAGGGCCATTGTGAAAGGAAAAGTACACACTGCACCCAAAATGAGCGTCATCAAACACAGGGCTGTTGGAGGACCTGGATTTAATCCAACAACAAATGAAGAGACCCTGCAGCAGAGTGAAGCTGAAGACACACACCAGGCTGGCAGACAGAGGAGGACACAGGGGTGCCCATGATTTGAAAACCTAGGAGCACATCGTATCTTCCATAATGAAAAGCGACTGCCATGTTTTAGTGACTGTATCTGGTGATTAGCGCCTACACCGTCTCTCTTATCTGCTGATCTCATGACGCCTTATCAAAATATTAATGATCTTAACTCAGTATGAATTGTTAATACTAAGACCAGGTGGGCAGTCAATGATACCTCAAGTCTTCTAAATATCAATTACTTGGTTGATTAATTGTTCTGGAATTTTGACAGGGACTGGGATTGGCTTTACCAGCTTCTCGTGTTTAAATCCCATTCTTTCCTTCTCTTTGAAAACCAGACTAATGCTTGCTGGTCTTAAGTCCTGGTCATTAGAAAATACATATTGAAACCACACTGAGATCATCATGAACAGGTACTGGAAGGGCTACAAGGAGAAGGACTGATGGAGTGAAGTGTCGTTGAGGATGTGGGGTGACTGGTGGTCATACGCTGCCCGGCGTGGGGTGGCAGGATGTAAAGTGATTAAAATAGTTTCAACAAATGCCAAATGATTTGGCATTTTCTTACAAAGTTAAACATACACTAACCATATATCCAGCCATTCTACTCCTAGGTATTTACCTGAGACCGTTGAAAACATGTGCACACAAAACCTGTGTGCATGTCCTTAGCGGTCTTATTTGTAACAGCCAGACACTGCAGGCAATCCCAATGTCCATCCCTAAGTAAAGGGGTAAGCGAATGGTGATAGATCTATGCCGTGGAATACTACTTAGCAAGAAAAAGAACTACTTATATCCACAGCAACACAGATAAATCTCAAAATTGCTCTCATTCAGCAATTCTTTCATTAAGAACCAGAAAAAGAAAGAGTATATATTATTCCACATATTTAAAACTCTAGAAAATACAAAAAATCTACTGTGGCAGAAAATAGGTCAATGGTTTCTAGTGCCAGGGGTGGACAGGAAGGGAAATATGGAATTAAAAAGGGCGCATGAAACCTTTGGGGTGACAGATAAATTCTTGATCATGACAGGGGCTTCACAGGTGTATACATACGTCACCAGTAACCAGAGCGCATCCTTTCAATATGTGCAATTTATTGCATGTCAATTATGTCTCTAAAAAGCTGAATACAACATAAAATAAAGTGATTGCCTTTCACCGCTAGTGTTGGGAACACAGAGAATCCAACTCGGTAAGATACGTGTAGGGAGTTCCGACGGCACGTGCACAGAGAACCGCGAGGGTTTCATGAGCTCTGTCAGACTGGTCTCGCCCATAGTTTTAGCTAACAAAGGGACACTTTGTGTCTGGCAAGCAAGGTAAACTTTATGATCACCATAGAGTCTTTGGTATGGTGACAGCCACACCAACAAATGACTAAGTAAATAAGTGTCCCCTTAAATGTGGAAAAATAGCAGTGACTCAAGAGAAAGAGGACTTACTTCTGGTTGGAATGTCCTCTGACACATTATTGACAAGTCGCTCGTGTTGTTGGACTGGGTGAACCTCTGTTTGCTGCTGACCTCTGATGATTATGTATACTAGCTGGGCATAGAAATGGAATTTTGTGAAAACCTCCATCTGGCGAAGCTTCTTAGCTCTAATTTCTGGCATAGACTGCCTGCTGGTTGAACCCAAAGTATATTCCCTGTTATGGGCCCTTAAACCAGTGGTCCTTATTTTAAAGGCAGATTCTGAGGCCACAGCCAAGATCCTGAGAAAGTCTGAGGCCAGGCCCAGGAATGCTCATTTCATAACTAGCTGGTATGAGACAGAGGGTCTGAACACCATGCTTGATTCTCTAAGCCTGAGAGCAAAAAGGACATCTCATCCGTACATCTGTCCAAATTACACACTATGAAATCTACAAAACATGATATCCTTAACATGATACCAGCTTTTTAAATCACAGGGTCTTTCTACATCTTATCCCTTATGAGGAACACATTTTAAACCATTTGTACTGCTTCACCTACTAGAAGAGTCTGTCAAAAATAGAAACTTTTCACAGCATTTACTGCTATCATCAGCCTTGGAGGTTTATAGATTACTGAAATAATTGTGATATCAGAGGACGGCCCCCTGCTCTGCACCTGCTGTAAATTATTCTTCAGGCATAATAACCTTGATAAGCTTGTGTACGAACAATTCAATTTCAAATGTGGGTTGGTTGAGGCACTGAGTACCCTAAGTACAGATTCCAGAACATGTTCGAAATAACCACTACAAGATGTTCTGGAACTGAGCTATAATGTGAGCCTAACAGATACTGGCAGGCATTGTTTTATTTGAGAAAACAAATAAGGAAGTGGAATTTATTGTACTATTTAGTAGGGGAAACAAAGCAAAAACCCGTAAGAGAAAACAAAGAAGCTCTTTTGCTTTCTACAAAGAAACTGACATAAATGCTTTAAAAAGGGGGCTACTCATCAACTTGGGCAACTTCCCCACCCTGGCCCTCGGCATCTCGTGGCCTTCCTCCCTTCCTGGGCCCTCCCCCAGTCCTCCCCCAGCCACTCGACTGCAACGTCCTTATTACACTGACCTGCACGGCATCTGTCAGCTCCTTCTCTCCGTGGCCTCTCACCAGGGTCAGGCCTTCCTCGCCTCCCACCTGACCATTTGCTCTCGCCAAGGCCAAGGCAGCGTGGGTCTGCACGTGGGGTCTTCAGACCAGCAGCACCTGGGAACTCTCGTTAGGAATGTAGACTCTCAAGCCCCTCTCCCCACCTTCTCCAGACTTCCTCCAGAGACCGTGGGGGTGGAGCCCAGCGCTGGCTGATTTAACAAGTCCTTCAGGTGACTGCTCGCTCAAGACGGAGAGGGTTGCTCTGAGCGTCGTCCGCTTGCCGGGTCCTCTTCCAGCCACAAGTATTTTACCCTCCACTGTCATAGAAAATTTCCGAAGCATAGATATGACCATATCACCCCCTAGGGTGAGGGCTTGAGCCTCCCTCACTGCTAATACCGGTAACATGGGACATCTCCCGGGCGCTTCCTGTGTGCTAGGCAGAGCGGCTCCCGGCTGGGCATAACAAATATTTCAGACATGCATGAAATGTGGACATGTGACGACCTACTGTTTGCGGTGTCAGCCTGTCCCCATCAGCGGTGCCCAGCCCTGGACGCACATTAGAATCACCTGGGCGGCGTAATAAACATACACCACCCAGGAACAATTAAGTGGGTCTTGAGGCATATTTTCAGAAGCTCCCCGAAGCGATGTGGGTGAAACTGGGGTTGAGAGCCACCAATCTCTGTGACTGGTAGCTTCTCAGCCTGATTGTCCCACAGCTAAGGCGGCTTTGTCCCCACCCACGGCGGCGGCCACTGCCTTGCCTCTGGCTCTGTCGTCCATCTCGTTCTTAGACAAAGGACGGTAAGAAGCCTGGGGGCCAGTGGCTGAGCTGACGCGGCATCCTGTCATCCACCTCCCACCCAATGTGTCCAGTTTAGGAAGTGCGCGGGCCTCTCTGCAGTCCACTTTCTGCACAGCCGCCTGAGTGAGCTTGTTTACATCCAAGTCAGACCACTGTGGTCTTCCGCTCAGACCGCTCCAGTGGGCTTCCCATCCCACTGATGGGAAAAGCAAAAGTTCACTCCACGACTCATGTAGCTTCTCCTTCTCCTCCACCACTCATGCCATTCACCCATTGCCTCTCTCACCTTAGCAACTAGTCCAGCCACCCGATCTTCTCATCACTTCTTAGGCACACTCCTGCCTCAGGATCTTTGCACGTGCCGCTTCCTCTGCCTGCAACACCCTCCCACATGCAACCGCTTTCCTTCCTCCTTTACCTCTTTCAGGTCACACCTGT
Source organism: Suricata suricatta (assembly GCF_006229205.1). NCBI lineage: Eukaryota > Metazoa > Chordata > Mammalia > Carnivora > Herpestidae > Suricata > Suricata suricatta. Next base: position 102,162,057 of record NC_043710.1, on the reverse strand, counting down.
GATCACAGGAAGGCCTGCCCGGACCACTCTACTTAAAATTGCTAACGTCTTGTTGGGGGGCCCTAACTTCCGTCTTTGCTTTATTTATTTGTGGGGTTTATTATCTACATCTCACTGCAAACTTCCCAAGGAAGGGAGCTTTGTCTGCTGCATCCCAGGACTTAGACAAGTGTATGCACATAGCGAGTGTCAAATATTGCTAGAATGAGTGACTGGCAGGGCCACGCCTATCTCCTCGTCCGCGATAGAACTGGGCCTCTGTCTTGATGCCTAAGTGACCTCTCCTCTGGCCTGGCCTGAGGGGTGCTAGAACTGCTGGGCATGCCACCCAGGTGCCCATCCCTCCTGCCACATCTAATTCCAGCCTCTTTACCCCTCTGTTAGCCCAAATGGCACAGCCCAATCCTGCTGCCTATTTCAACAGGTGCCTATCGGTTTGTGGTCGAAACACTAAGTACACGTAGTCTGCCCCATTCTGGTGGAGGACACCTGTGGGGAGCCTGGTCCCGTTTATCTCTGGAGCTCTGAGCTCCGTTTCTGACAGAGGGTCCGTCATGTGTCACAAACACTGAACCAAGGTCACTTGTATCTATTTATCTGTCTTTCTGCTGTCTGTCCTCCCTGGACTGTAAGCTCCAATGGAGGAGAGATTTCTACCTTTTGTTGTTGTTGTTTATTGCATTTCTCCGGTGCCTAGCACAGTGACTGGCCCTTCGTAGGCACGCATTATATAAATATTTGTTGAATAAATAAATGAATGCCAGAGTTACTGGTTAAACACTTTTCTGCTGCAGCTGACAGGGATGACAATTAAATACGGGAAGCAACACAAGGTTCTGATTCCAGTTCAGAGAAGTCACAGAGAGGCTGCCAGGGCTCCTGGTTCACACCCTTCACCAGTCAAACCCTTTGTTGCTTGGTCCTGAAAGGGGAGTACGCAAGAAATAAATCAAATGTGAGGAATGCTAGTAAAGGTATGAGATAGCACAATGGAGTTTCACAGCCATCCATTACAAAATCAACAGGCGCCTATCGCAAAATCTGAAAAATGGACACCTAGACATTTGCAGACTTCCCGATGTGAGACGACATGTAGGACCAAGCCAATACGTAATTGACATTTTTACTTTTCACGGGGAGACTCAGCCTTGAGGAAGTTAGAAGACCAATTGTGAAGCAAGCTATGTTCTCTTATGTTGAAATAAAAAGGTAATTCATGATGCTTTTCTACCATGGTACTTCCTGGGCCACAACAGCCTTGGGAACAAAAAGCAAAACAAAAGGAAACAAAACATCTGAAGCTTCTGACGGTCACAGATGTGCTGGGTCTTCGTCTTGCCTCGAACGGGAACAGTAAGTGCAGTGACAGCAGCCTACTTTGGGGGAACCATGGAAGACACTTGCACACGTTACCTCATTTGGTTGTCCTAATGGTCTGTGAGGAAGATGTAATGACTCCCAAGCGAAAGATAAAGAAAACAAAGTTCAGCAAACTCTAGGTGACTTTCAGGTAGACACTCGGGGAGGCCGGAAGGACAGACGTTCCCTCCTCTTTCCCTTCGCCCTGACCTCCACGCCTCGCGCCCCCAGACTCCCCCCTTCCTCAGCTTATTTGCCTGCTTGCTCAGGGCAGTGGACACACACTAACACAGAAGCACACATGTGTGGTGTAAACCCAGGACATACTCATACTAAAAAATCATGTATTGTTTCTCTGAAATTCGAATTGAACTGGCTGTCCTATATTCTTATTTGCTGAATCTGACAATCCTTTTTCTGGTATCCCTCTTGAAAGAATTATTCTGTTTGTGCTGTGATAGGAGATTTAACTAAGAATACAGGATATGGGGGAAAACAGGGAGTCCTTGTACATCATACTCTACCGTCTCTCTCACCTCATTAGCCTGCAACGCCACCTGCCAGACGGGGTCTTAAACCACCTTTATTTGTGGGCTTGTTTCTCCCCCAACAGATGACAAGCAGCCGCGGGTAGGGACGGTTATTTGCACAATTCATTCGGTGCTTCTCTTTAGCGCGTCATTCAGTGCCTTCACCAAGGGCGCCAACTGTTGGAGTCATCTGCGCCAAACTGGGCCACCCCAGAGGAATGAGGGAGGACAGGGGGCCGCTGACGGGTATGATCTTCCATGAGTGGGAAACACAGATTCCATACACAGATTCCCGATTTGCAGATTCACCTACTGGCAAACACTTTCTTGTGGCTCCTAATCAATACCTGTGGCCCTTCAGTGATCATTCACAGACGAGCACAGAGCAGCGAAACATTTGAGTCAAGGGACACACACGCTCCCAGCCTAATCCAGAGAGAGCAAGGGGAGGCGCGGCCGGCTTGTTTTATCTCTCCTAGTGTAAACAAGTGTCCTTCTCACCGTGTATTAAGTACCATGTTTTTCACATTTTTGTACTTTCTGTTGGTGATTTCATTGTCTGGAATGGCCCCAACGGGCAGTGTTGAAGTACTGGCCAGTGTTGCTAAGCACAGAAAGGCTGCAATGTGCCCTGTGGGGCAAATATGTGTGTTAGATAAGCCTTGTTCAGTCGTGAATTAGTCATGCTGTTGGCCATGAACCCAATGTAAATGAACGACTATATATATATATATATAAACATATATGACATATGCACGATCAACATAACATAATATATAATCAATTATATACATAATAAGTCATCTTGAAACAGAAACACACATCAAACATGCTTCTGTATTGATCTGCTGATGCAAGTATGACCGTGGCTCACGGGAACCTAATCCTCATTTTCTTTAGGAGCCGTGATTCAGCATTCTCTAATTTAAGGTTCACAACGATCTTACTGCATAACTACTGTGCATAATGAGAATCAACTTCTATCTCCTAGATTTTCTCATTTCTAGGATCGTGACAGTTAATCCATCACGCTGGTATAGGGACGACATTGGGTCAGGGAGATAAATTACTAAAGCACTTCTCTCAAAAAAGGCAGAAATCTGGCAGCCCATGATGTTAGAAGCTGGAGAGCCGGTGCCTGTGGACTTGCTAGTTTTTCCAAAAACTGAAGGTGATCCTTTTGAGAACATTCCAGAAGCAAGCCTTCCTCTTTCCAGAATTTGTTTTTTCTTTACAAAACTTAATTTTTCTTCCTACTTCTCAAGGAGAAAGTTTCTTGGCAGCAGGTGATGGTACTGGTGGGATTTTATCTTGGGATCAGATGCTTGTTCGGCTCCGAGAAAAATCCAAGCAATGGATTGCCTCAGAGCTTGACAAGCGTAGGGTTAAGATGTTCCATGAGATTTTTATTAATGCAGCTAGGAGAGGCCAGGAAAAACCGATTTATCGATGGCAGCCCCCTTAACCCCATTCTGCCTGAATGACTCAATCATCTGTTGCACGGGTTCTTGTTTCTTTGGGGAATTCTAAAGGCTTTTAGATGAAATTACCACCACTCAAACATTTTGTACTTGTTGCTTGTGAAAGAAAGCCTGGTCCAAAAGGGCTCTCATCTCCTGGGGAGGGGTACAGAGATCCTTGAACAAAACCAGACAGGTGGTTTGGAAGATGCTCTCCGAGCCCTTCTTTCTTTTCCTGAAGTTCGCTGTTATGAACAGAACCAGGCTCCTCACCCCCTGATTGGGTGGGAGGTGTTTGTGAATCAGCAGCTCCTTCTTTCCATTCCCTCCTTCAGGGCGTCTGGCTCACTCAGCCAGAGGCAGAGTGGTGAAGGGGCTCTCCCTGGATTGCCCTGTTTCTTTACCTCCCTCATCAAGGTCCCTGGTGTTCACTCTCGATCCTTTCGATCCTCACTTTTATGGAAAAAATATCAAGACAAGGAGTTTCTGAGACTATAAACTGATACAACCATCTTGTGGGGCCACTGGCAATATCCATTCAATCCTGGAATGTGCCTACCCTTTAGCCCAGTGATTTCACTTCGGGAAATTTATCCTACAAATATACACACAAATATCTATGGACACAAATGACCGTGAAGTCCTGTTTTTAACAGCAAAAAAAAAAAATCCCCCAAACAAAAACAAACCCCCTCTAGAATTAACCTACAATGTCATACGTGAAATCCATTAGAGAATAAGGCATCTCTCTCTGTACTGGCTTGGAATGATGTCTGTTAACCCAACATGGCAAGTTCAGGGAATGTACAGTAGAGTCTAGTCGTGTGAAAAGAACATGTGTGCTTAGGAAATGTATAAAAGGATGATCACAATCTGTTGATCATGGTAATCTTGGTGGCCATTTGAATTGGAAATGGCAGGTTGGGGGGAGGGTTAGAGCTGAGGGGTGGCTTTTCATTTGTAGTTTATAGATGTTTTACTGTTTCTTTTATGCCAATAAACATTTCTTACTTTTATGCTGCTATAAACCCCATTTTACGAAGGATTCCAAAAAGTTTTATTTTTCACTCTGGGAACTTCTGTGGAGAGGCAATGAATAATACCACCTCTCAGATAATGATATGCCACAGTGTTGGGCCGCCATGTCCATTCTGTGCTGCCTCATTGACGGTGGATGGATTTAGATGCTCTACATCTCGTTTCTGGGCTACCTATTGTAGGGTTATTTGTGACACATTGAAGAACAGGCATGGAGAACTTTTAGCCATGAAAAGTGTAGCTGCCAAGAAGTGGAGTCCACTTAGATGGGGCCTAATTGGCGTGCACGAGTTGGGACTCACAAAGTGACCATGCAGTCGCTAAAACTTAATGACCTTGACCAAAATGATTGGTTCTGAAGTAACACTACTGAACGCTTGTCTTTGACAGACAGCAGGAGCAAGGAAGAGGACAAGTAAAACACTGCGCTGACCTGAATCCAGAAGGAGAATTCCAGAAACTCTGCTCTCAACAGTTTCATCCATAATCAGTTCAAAAGACGTTTGTGGCCTAGTCACTGTATTTGTTGACATGTGCTGTGGAAAAATATATTTTTTGAGCTTTGACCAATTGATTGATTCATTCAGTTATTCAGCCAGCATTTACAGAGCTCCTGCTTTGTGCTAAGCCCTGGGCGTGATTTAAATATTAAATGATCACTCACTCATGCTTAGCAAAGCCCACAAGAAAATACTAAGGCATCCGAGTGCCAAGGAGTTGAGCGTAGCTGAGGGGTGTGAGGCATCGACTTCCATTACTATAAATCAACACTAGCATCTGTTGTAATAAAAGAAAACTCTCTATTGCTTATTTGAAAATGTTAATAAAGAAACTTCCCTGAAGATGATATGCAAAATGTCCTCATTCAATTTTAAGCTGTCATGTTTCAAAACAAGTAGGAATTAGATGAGTCAACATAGCAAAAGATTTCTTTTGGCCAAAGTCGGCAGACAGAAACTGGGAACCGTTTTCATCTCGGATCTCCAGGAAAATATCAAAGGAGATTAATTAGATGGCCTTATCCAGGGGGAAGAATCCATATGATCTACAAGGATCCCTCAAGGAGAAGACAGCAGACAAGCAGGGGGTGGGGGGACGAACATAAAGACTCACCTCTGAGCACGTGAAAAACATAAATAGGCCAACATGGGGATCCTGTACGAGGACCCACGAGAGTGGCTGCTGGCACCTCCTGCCGAGCACAGAGCCTCCCCAGCTCCTCGAGGCTGCTCTTCTGGACTGAAACAAGGAAAAGACCTCCGTGATTTCTTCTGTTTGCCTAAGAACCCTATTCCTCCTCCCCTCTCAGATCTCACATATTTCCCTGCCTCCCCCAAGCCCTTTCTGTTAACCAAAAAAATTTTTTGCTGTATCTGTGAGTCTGTTTGTGTTTTGTTTTGGGTGGTTTTCTGTTTTGTCTTTGAGATTCCATGTATAAAGGAAATCATACAGTATTTGTCTCTCTCGACATGACTTATTTCCCTTAGCATAATACCCTCCAGGTCCATGCAGGTTGTTGCAAATGGCAGGATTTCATCCTTTTAATGGCTGAGTAATATTCCAGTGTGTGTGTGTGTGTGCGTGCGTGTGTGTGTGTGTGTGTGTGTGTGTGTATCACTTCTTTATCCATTCATCTATGAATGGGCATTTGGGCTACTTCCTAGTCTTAGCTATTGTAAATAATGCTGTAATAAACATAGGGGTGCACATATTTCTTCCAATTGGTGTTTGAATCTCCGTTTTAACATGGGTTCTCAGTGCTCCACAGAGAAGAGAAACAAAGACATGTAAATACTTCATCCTGCTCTCGCCCACCTGGAGGGGAACTTTGGGTTCCTACTTATTGTGCGACCAGCAGTACGCTAAGTATTTCAGTAAAAATAGCCAACATTTACCGAGCCCTTATGAACTGTTGGGTAATTAAGTTTTACATAGATTAAGTCACTTGATCGTCGTAGCTTCCCTGTAAGGTCAGTGTTCTTACTGTTTCACAGAGGAGAAGAGAGGGTCACTGAGAGGTTAAGTTGTCTAAGGTACCAAGGTAAGGGTTTGAGCCTGGGCAGTCTGACTCCCAAGTCTGCTCTTGTACGTGACATGACAATGCCTCTCCATCCTTTATCTCACTGAACTCTGAGCCTGGATGTCTGCCCTAGGGATAGTTACTCTCCTCATTCCACTGAGGAGGAAGCAAAGCCTTGAAGGCTGAGTGAACTTGCCCAAGATCACAAAATGTTTCATTTTGGTAGACTACCCTAGATTCAAACTCAGATTTATTCACTTCTTATCATTCCCTTTTATAATATCCTGTATTTCCCTGCACTAGCCTATATACTTAGAAGCCTGTACTAATAACTTCTAGGTCATAGAGATGGCTTACTGTTGGACAAATGAGTTGAGTGAAGTCCCAGGTTTCCCACTGAGGAGCTGAGTGACTGGGTTATTACGCATGGTACCTCTCTGCCCACCATCCATTCTTTACCCTACTCTGCTCTTCCCTGTGCTCCCAGAGGCTGACTGCTGTGGACCACCTCATCCTGTTCATTTGTCCTCCGGCTCCCTATTGGGTTCAGCTACTGGGTATTTAACCCAGTGCTTACCCTCGTCCTTCCTTGCCTCCCTGCTGTGGCCACTGGTCCTGTTGGGTGGCTCCTCCCCTATGGCTCTCACTCTCCCTGGAGTATGATTGCATCACTCCTCCCTGCGAACCCACCACCCAGCCTCTTTAAGCCTAGAGGTGATAACAGCTTTCCACTTTGGTTGGTTTCCAGGTGCTTCATCATGTCTTATTGATGAGTGTACTGTTTCCTGACAGGGCTCTGGCTGATATAAGACCCTTAAACAAGGCATGCAAATTTTCAGAGTCTCAGTTTCCTTTAATGTAAAATGGGGATATAATATGTACCCAAATGGTATTATAATATTTCAATTGCAGATTACAGTACCTGACCCAGGTAAGTGGACAATAGAGAGTAGCCATTTAAATGATCATTTTCACTATGACTATTCCCTGCCCTGAGGACCTCAAGCACTGATCACCAATGATATGTGACTAGGCAGGATTATGGTAAACTGCATGAATTCATGCCTCCTTAACAATCTCAGTGGGAGTACAAAAGTGGGTCTCCATGACCCGTGACTCCGTGGCCAGTAAACTCTTTACCTTTCACTGAGGTTGACCATTAGGAGTAACAATAGTTTGGTTTTTTTGAGGTCATACATTTTCAATTTACCACATACTGTACTTAATTCTTAAGTACTTAATTCTGACAGTGACTTTAAGGGGTGGTTCCTGATTATAACTCAGACAAAGTGGCCTGCCGAGGATCAACCACAGCCAGCAAGGCTGAGATCCAACTCATGCTGAACTCACATCTTTCTGTCCCCAAAGCCTGGCTCTGTGGTCTCTGTGGGAGCTGGAGGGGGTGGAGAGGGTGGCCATCAACAGCAGGATCTCCCCTCTTCCTAACAAGAGGAAGCTTGGCTTTCTTAGTGGTGCATGTCCAATAATATAACACTAGCCTCCTTTCTTCCCCCCACCAAGCCTACTTGTTATTCTGTGATACAGGAGGCAAACTGGGTTCCCCAGGGTGCCTAATGAGTTTGGTAAGCCAGTAAAAGGGGCAGTGCTGAGTTTTGAGGTGGGTGTGTTTGATTAAACTGTGGGGACTTCAAAGTGAGGTCATGGGTCGGTGGGATCCATCAAAGGAAGCTTCTTGCCAGGAGCCACACAGAAGGATGACAGAGCGAGAGGGACTCCTGCCGAGAGGGAGGGCTGGCTGGGGGCCCTAGAGGGAGGGAGAGGCTGGCAAGGCAAGCACAATAAAGGCGTCAGCAGGGGTGAGGCCTCTGTGTCCCCACGTGAGTGATGGGGTTCCTACTAATGAGAAACTTGGAGAAAGAGTGGGCCCCACAGAGCCCTGGAGGCAGAAGGAAGAGATGAGGGGGTGCCCATGCCAAGAGCGCTGACAGGGCGCTTGGCTGCAAAGCCCTCCAGGACAGGGAGCTCAAATTTGCTTTCTCATTAGCTGAAATATTTGGAATAAATAAACTGATGTCTCTGGAGCCCACGTTATTGCGTTTGGAATCATCTTTCATCAGGATTGGGAGAAGGAAAGACATTCATGCCTTGGAAGTATAACCATTTTGAAAATGCTTGACTAGCCTGATCACTTGTGGGAAAGAAAAGAAGATGTACTTATAGAGGTTTTCCCCTTGCCCCCCACCCTCAAAGAAAACACTCCATGTGTATGTTAACCTTAAAAAAGGAAAAGAAAAGAAGCCCCCAGCCTTTCTTGCTGACTAAGAGAGAAGGAGCAGACAGCTGCCTCACTGAGGAGTGCTCAGCAGGGGGCCAGGGGCCTTGACATAACCTTAACATATTTAGTTATGTAAAGAGAGGATTCTTTCTCCATATAACAGCTTCTAGGGATGGGCTTTGGTAATCTCTAAATAAACCTCACATTGAGTAAATACCTGAAATATATATATTTTTTTACCTGTTAAGCCCATGTTATTTGGGGTCTCCCTGCTTCTTGAGAACCAGACAAAACTGGCTTTACTTTTCTGTGGCCCAATAAGAGGGTAACAGTTCTGGTCATCTTTGGGTCTTCCTCAGTTTACAAACCATTTTATTAGCTTGTGTATCCATTCCTGGTGTCCAGAAAGCTAAGGTATAGAACTAGGCTTCTTCCTTCCTTCCCACAAAAAGATTCACTTCATAGGGTGTGTTGTGTGTATAGTCAAATCAGCTGGGGACTTTGAGGATCAGTGGAGGAGTTATCTCCAAAGCAAATGTAAACAGACCTAAAACTGAATGTTAGGGATCTCATAACTAGAAGTCCTCTGGAACCCCACCTGCGGTTTCATCTGATCACTTCATATCACAGGGCCCCAGCCTCAAATCAGATGGGTGACACCCTCTTCTAGCTTCCCATATTTCTCTGCTGTTACTTTCTTATGCTCTTTACACACACAGCCACTACTACCACCACCATTATCACCACCATCATCACAGCCATTATCATGACCACCATTGCCCCATCACCACATCACCACCATCACCACATCATCACCACATCACCACCATCACCACCACCACCACCACCATCGTTACCACCATGATTACTTTCACCATCATCACCACCATTCCTCCCACATCACCACCATCACCACCACCACCATCACCATCATTACCAACACCATCATCACATCATCACATCACATCACCACCATCCTCAACACCATCACCACAATCATTACTGCCACCACATCACCACTATCACCACAGTACCACCTCCACTACCATCATCACCATCACCACCACGACCATAACAACTATCATCATCACTATCACCACCATCACCACCGCACATCACTAGCGCCCCCACATCACATTACCATCACCACCACATCACCACCACCACCACCACCACAACTATCACCACCACTATCACCACTACCACATCACATACCAGTACCACCATCACTGAGGGCCCTCACCACAATCTGACCATCCTGACATCCTAATCTCAGCCTTCCACCTTCCAGAACAGTGAGAAAATACATTTCTGTTGTATAAGCCACCCAGTCTATGGTATTTTGTTATGGAAGTCTGAACAAGCACAGGTATTTTCCCAAGTAAAGTCAGTTTATCCCTTCCCAGCCATAAAAAGTAATTTTGGTATCACTATTAGGAAAATTGACCTTTTTGCCCCTCTCTTTCCCAGTATACAAGTGTCAACAAAGAAAAAATCTAATTTTTCTCTTCAGCGTCCTTTGTAGGCAGGAGATGGCTCTGGACTTTGCCCCTAACTGGGCTGTTGGGCTTGGGTGTCTGATTTATCATTCTAGGTGTAAGCTCATCTGCAGAGTAAGTGCAGTAGTTGGAATAGATGACTTATGCTGAAATGTATGATTTGATGATTTAGAGAGATAGCAACTGTAGACAATCCTGACTGATAGCAAGACCTTACTAATAAAACTCGTATGAAGGCTGATAACGCAAACTGCTGGCATCTTCTCTTGGAGATTATCTGTGAATCTGGAAGGATGATCCTGGGAAGGTGCTCCACACTTCATCTCATTTGAATTTCACTTAATATTAAAATCAGGATTGAGTATGAAAGAGGCTGATAATGTGTTTTCCTTTTCATACACCCTTCCTAGGGCCTATCTGTGTATTCTTGTGAGGCACTGGAATGAAATAGTTGAGATGTCTTTCAAGTTATTCCATTAATCTGGCCCTTTTTCTTTTTAGAAGAAGGAAATTTTTCTATCCTACATCATTTAAATTCTTTGTCATTCTCTAAGTATTTATGGAACCCTTAATAATATCTCCTATTATGCTTGGTAACATGATCATTTATCTCAAAAAAAAATTTGTCCTCTGAATCATCTGAGGATCTTGATAAGAAAAATTCTCTAAATCCCTTTTTAATTACAGAAGATTCAGAAGTCTATTGTACACCCTGCTAAAGCACACTCCCTTCTCAGCATTTGCTCCTCTATGAATCCAGAGGAATGCAAAAATCCAGAAAAAAACCACTTGGTTTTATCTGGGTCAGATCTAAAAGACTCTTCATGGCAAGCATGAATTTCCTGCCTTGACAGAGATAAAATGATTACCAACTTGTCTGAATTTGTAAAACAGAAGAAGTTTTGAGACAGCAATAAGTAGGGTCAAAAGCCAGCTGGACAGTCCCTTTTAGGAAAAGAACATGGGATCTTGAGTTAGGAAATGAGAGTTCTGGTCTTGGCAATGTCACTTGGGTGCTACTTCTTGCTGTTTATAGGGGCATTTATAATATTCTCCCCTAACAGGGCTGTCTTGTAGGTTAACTGCAGTAATATAGGTGGTTGATGTCTTTGAGAAGGCCCAATAAATAACACCATCTTCCCTGATTAATATTCTGAACTAACTGACAACATCTAAAGAGCCAGCAAGCTTTCACCGACAAAAGCTAGGCTGGTAAATGTAACTTGGTGTAAGAGCCAACAATAGTGTGCTAACTTCTGACTCCCCACTTTCAACACTGCAACAATATGGAGCTGGGGAGAGACATTTCCTTCTAACCTTAGTCATTCATACTGGGATACGTCATGTGTTAGATTCTTTGCTTCAAGCTACAGAAACCATTCTGTTAAACTTAAGTGAAATAAATATGTCAGAAGAATAATGAGGACTCTCAGAATGGACGGGAAGAAGAAGAGCCAGACCACCCTAGGGCTGTGTTGGGGTGAGATTGGGTTAAGGAGGCCAAAAGACAGTCTCATGGCAGGATGTTATAGTGAAGACCCTGGCTTGTTGATGATTGGAGTGACAGCCATGTGTGGTCCCCCCACCCCTGCTTTATTTTTCTGCTTAAGATTCAGAGCACAAGTCAGGAATGTCTAAGTGGCTCAGCTTGGGCTGCATGGCTTTGCCTGGACAGGAGTGAGTGGAGCCCTGGGTGGGTCCCATCAGTCTATAGGTATTGTCAAGGAGTCGAGCCCATAAAAGAAAGGAGGCTTCTGTTAGGAAGAAGAAATAAAATTTAAAAATCCAATGCAGTACTATCATAGTATGAGCTTTCCTTGCCTGTGAATCTCATCCAGGGTTTGTATGCAAGGACCTTAAGAGTCTGTCCTAAGGTTAAATTCCAAGGCTCATTTGTCATTTTTTTCTTCTTTCTGCTGATTGTTCCTTGTGCACACTAGGTCCCTTAATGCTTCTATGCCCTAGTTTTCATCTGCCTACAATACTTCTCTTCCTCTTCACTCTCACGCCTGGAATACTCCCACTCATCCTTCAAGGCCCAACTATTGTGTTTCTTCTTACCTTCCTTGTAATGCAAGGCAGAATTAAGCCACCCCCCTTTCTCCATTCTTCTGTGCTACCATGTAAATGCACATGTCTCTATTATTATGCTACTTATCATCTTGTATCATATTTATTTATGCATCTGTCATTGACGAGGGCAGGGACTATGCATACCTCATCCTCTGTGCCTCACACACAGCAATGGTTCAGACTGTTTGGTTTCTGTTCCTGAATATTCACTTTAAGACTGTTGATATGATGAGTACTAGACAGACTATCAGAGAACTGACTCTGTCCTGGCCTTCCATGTGTATGGTCACACATTCACAATGTCTTAGTTTCCTTATCTGCCTAATAAGGAGGTGTACTAAATCAGCCATTTATAAAATTAATAGTATCTTTAAAATGATAGAAGTTAATTTTTCTCTCTGATGCAAGAAATCCTGTGATAAGCAGCTCAGGCCCACTATGGCCCACAAAGTTAACAGGGACATAAGTTTATTCCAGTTCGTGCTCCTTCCTACTTAGAGTGCTGCTTCAGAGCACAGGACGGCTGTGTGAGTTCATCCAGGCTTCATCAGTAAAATTAGAAGGAGGAAGGGGTGAAGGATAGGCCACCCACTCCCTTCGGGAAACTCTCTAGAACTTTTACAAAACACTTCAATATCTGATTGGTCAAAGCTTAGTCATGTGGCCAAACTGGTGCAAAGGATGATGGGATATAGAGTTTTTTATCTGGGCAATAGCCTTGCCTAAACATAAGTGTTCTCTCAAAGGTGAAGGAGAGAAAGGGTAATGAGAATAACCAGCAGTCTCCGCCATACTGGAGTACTTTGGTTAAAGTTATTGGAGGTTTCTCAGAGATTAAAACTAAACTTAAACTTATTGTCATTGTTATTTTTAGAGTACATAATTTATGTATTTAAATTCAAGTTAGTAAGCACACAGTGTAGTATTAGTTTCAGGAGTAGAACCCAGAGATTTATCACTTACATACAACACCAAGTATTCATCCCAACAAGTAGCATTAAAATTAAGCTTAAACTTGAAAGATGAGAAGGATTCAGTTGTACAAAAGGCTATATAAAGAATATCTCATCGGGGCGCCTGGGTGGCTCAGTCAGTTAAGTGTCCAACTTCGGCTTAGGTCATGATCTCACCTTCTATGAGTTGAGCCCCGTGTCGGGCTTTGTGTTGAAAGCTCAGAGCCTAAAGGCTGCTTCAGATTCTGTGTCTCCCTCTCTCTCTGCCCCTCCCCTACTCATGCTCTGTCTGCTCTGTTTCTCAAAAATAAATAAATGTCAAAAAAAAAAGATCTCATCAGAAGGTAATGGCAAACGCAGCTGGCCTGAGGAGGTGCAGTGGAGATCATGTTATGTGCTCATTGGTTATTCACCAACTCCTTTATCATCTTCTTTTTTCACAGCATTCTGGAAGACTACGTCTCCCAGCCTTTCCTATAATTACGCTGAGGTCTTATGATTGAGTCGTGACCAATGACCTTTGTTCCATTTCCAGAGTTGGGAATCCCTTCCTCTACTTCCTTTTCTTTTCTTTTTAAAAAAATTTTTTTTTTATGTTTAGTTATTTATTTTTTGAGAGAGAGAGATCGTGACCACACATGAATGGGGGAAGGGCAGAGAGAGAGAGAGAGGCTAGAGAGAGAATCCCAAGCAGGCTCCAAGCTGTCAGCACAGATCTAGGCCTGGATCTCAACCTCACAAACCATAAGATCATGACCTGAGCCAAAATCAAGTGTCAGATAACCAACGGACTAAGCCACCCAGGTACTCCCTCCACTTCCTTTTTCGTAGCAGTGGTGAATGTCACCTGTGAGGATGAGGAGTTTCCAGTATGGAGGGAGCCTGGATCCCTGAGTCACTTTCTGGAGGAGAGTATATCAGACTCTGATATGACTGAGAAACTAATTTTATTAAGCCACTGATTTTGGGGGCTGCTACCTCAACATATGTTATCCTGTTTTGGCTAATATAGGTATGCTTAGGGAGTAGCTAAAAAGCAAGTAAGACCGGAGTACAGAAAGCGAAGCGGGAAGTGGGAGAGGTGTAAGATGACATTGAAGAAGGCAAAAGTGGAAGCAAGGAAACCAGGTAATGAGGCTCTTGCAATAACCCAGTAGAGATGGTGCTCTTCAGCCACTGGAGAGAAGCTAGCGGTTCCACATACATTCTCAAGCAAGAAATAGTCCTTTTTTTTTTTTTTTTTTTTTAAGAAAAAGGAAGCAAAGAGAGAGGTATTTTGATGAAAGACAAGGTGGAGGATTTAGATCCATACCACTATACCAATTAGTCTCTCCCTTGCTTTTTACTATAGCCCCAAGATTTCTCTACAGAACCCCAATTATTCACAAAGTTGCAGTTTGCAAAGTTTCTGTGCTAAATGATGCTGAGGTTCTTTCCAGCTCTAACGTTCTGTAATTTTACTGACTTCTTACTTAGGAGAGATACAGCCTGGCCTATTTTCAGTTTGGATCTTTTGTAAATTAAATGTTAATTTGAGGAGCCAGATTAAAAAAAATAATTACTGAATTAAATCTTCAGAGACTATTGAGCAGAGTGCCAAAAATTAGATGCCTGATAAGAACATATTTTTTAAAATATATGGGATTTTTTTCTGATTAAATAACTAACACATGTTCCTTATGTGAAATCTAAAAGAAAAAGTATGAGGAGAGAGAGAGATTATAAAAGTCACTTGTAGTCCCACAACTTGTAATAACCAGGATTCACTGACAGGTCAGTTTATCAAGGTGAAGACTGGGGAATGAAGGTGGGCCAGGTGGGTGCGGAGTGGTGGCTTTGCGATCAGATGGAAAAACATTGGGTGCACGTCTACTTGTATCTCTAGGGGCTCTGGGCTGAAAGGCATACATTTACAAGGACACAGAGACACACGTTTATATCAGACAACTCATTTCAAAACATTTGGAAGCAGGACTTTGTAGGAACTAGAAATAACAGATTGACCTGACTTGAACGCTCTGAAATATGAACCTGTAGTGTGGGAGGCAGTAAAAAGCCAAAGAACTCATCCTATAGAACTAGAGAGAGGCGCATATGGACGTGGAAATGCAGGTGTTTGGGAAATTAGGAGGTACAGGGCAGGGCTAAGAAACAGGTGGATTGTTGCAAATCTTTATTTCTATTAGCAGTTAGACCTCCACCCTTCTTCCTCAGGGCGACTGCCCCTCCCGGCACTGGTGGGTGGTTTGAGGTTTACCGTCTAGAGAAGACAAATCACACAGGTTCTCAAATTTGAGACGTTATAAACCACTGAGGGTGTGGCAGGGACACTTAGCTGAAAACAGAGGACGTTAGGTGGAGATCTGCACACCGGAAGTGACAACATCCCACAACAGCCCACTCACTCGGCCTCCTGAGTACCAGTAATGAAGCTTGTGACCATGTCCCTAAACCTAAACTAGGCGAGTGGAACATTTGTGTTTGGGAAACATCATGCGCCCAAGAGTGGAGTGCTATGGAAACTGTATTTTGTGAGTCTTTTTAAATTTAATTTTATTTTATAATAGTTTATTGTCAAATTGGTTTCCATATAACACCCAGTGCTTCTCCCTACAAGTGCCCCCCTCCATGACCATCACCCCCCTCCCTTCCTCCCCCTCCCTCTTCAGTCCATGGTTCGTTTTCAGTATTCCCAAAGACATAAGTGATACGGGTTCCACAGAGAGACCAGAGGAAATGAGGAATTATTAAAGGCCTATTCTAAAAATATTGTCCAGACTATAGGAATTAAGTTTCGAAGAAAAGGCAGCATGTTTGGCCAACAAAACGAATGACGAGAAACAGAAACTAGAAGCTAAACAAGGCGTCTCATAGAAATGTTAGGACACTAGAGATGGAGAACATTGGAAAACCTTCCAGAGATTGGGGAGGGAGACAGGTTACACACACATGGTTGAATCAGAACAGGACCAGACTCCGGAGAGTCCGAGTTAAGAACCTGAAGGTTCTTAAGATTTTCAGGTCCCAAGCCTCCTTGTTTTGGAAGCTTCTAAAGGGTATGCTTCCTTAACGACTGGACATCATCCAAGAGGGAAGGTCAGGTGTCTTGGAAACAGGGTTTCAGACGAGGTGAAGGCAACTCCCAGGGGGTCCTAGAAGAAAGGTTTTAGGACAACTGATGAGGGGGAGCCATCTGGAGCGACCGGTCCAGCTCAGAGCCGCAGGGGCGCTCCACCCAGCACGGATGCCTGCAAAGGAACGACCCCACAGCGGATGAGCCTCCCGGTGCGCTGGAATTCTGCTCTGGCACAGAGTTGGGCAATGAACTCTTGAGAGTCACACACTGCACCGACCAACTGGACTAAGTGAGGACACTGCTAATGCCAGGGAGCAAGAAAGGGCGGAGGGAGGGAAGGAAAGGACACCACGCTGCCTGGGTCTACTCTGCATTGTTCTTACACAGTCATACGGTGTAGACAGTAAACACTGATTAAACTGCAAAGGGCGCAAGAGCCATTTCAGAAGGATAGGAAAGGATGAGCGTGCATGTTTGTGCGCGTGGGGCTGAGGGGCGTGGCTGAGAAGGGAAGCCTCACACACACAGTAGGAATAGGTAGATGTAATACGGTAAAAATCCGTAAAGGAGCAATGTAAACAAGCTGTTTAGAAACGTGGAGGTAAACAGCATCGCAGACGTGTCTGATTTTTTGTACGTTATTTTAATGAATAAGAACAAAAAGAAATTTTAAAAGACAATATTAGGTGGCTCAGTGGGTTAAGTGCCTGACTTTGGCTCAGGTCATGATCTCAGGGCTTGGGAGTTTGAGCCCCACATCGGGCTCTGTGCTGAGCTCAGAGCCTGGAGCCTACTTTGGATTCTGTGTCTCTTTCTCAAAAATAATAAACATTAAAAAAAATTTTTTAAAGATATTATTTTGCACATTTTAATTAATAAGAATGAAGTGAAATTTAAAAAGAAAAAGTACTGTCTTAAAATCGAACATTTGGACTAATATGTCATTGTATAATTCTTACGGAATTATAAATATTCTGATTTGTTAGCCAAACATCTAATGATCTGAAAAAAATTTCAGAGCAGGAAAGTACAAAAGCTACAGAGTTTCCTGTTCCTTTCTCACAAATTATTTGAAAAAAAAACACGCAGTCTATTTGAAAGTATTTCATGATATCTAAATATATTCAGAAGGACATTCAAGAAATATTTTTGAATAAAAAACTGAGCATGAGTAGTAGTAAATGTTCCAAGTTTTTAAAATAATGAGGCTGTATTTTTTTCAACTATAAAAGTTATAGATTATGTGCTGTCTGTATTTAAATTCAATGCTACTTAACACAGGGTCTGGCCGTACATCTGGGAGATGCTCGCTAAGTGTATGGAAGGGGCTGACATTTCGGAGCACCCCGGAGACCTAACTGTGCCAGGATTGAGGGTGGGGTGCTCTCTGCTGACTTGCTACAATTTGATTTCTCACTTTTCTGTTGGAATGAAAACAGAATTCACAAATTCCTAGAGGCTTTTACTAGGAGTGAAATTCCAAGCTTTTATGATCTTTGTCTGTGAAGGAACTTATTGGACTCCAGGCCGTAGATTACTGACCTGCATCTGGATTCTAGATGGGTTCGTGGTTTTCCTCATAGTGTATAAATCACACACCAAAATGAAACCTCCTTAATCCGCTCCAGCCCCAGCTGCCTGTCAGAATCGTGTTAGTAAGTGAAGAGCGTATCATATAAAAAGCATTTTTGATTTAGGAAATATTCTTTCTTTCCCTATTCTTATTTATATATGAATTGTGTTCTTCAATTAAAAACTTCCTTTCAATGTATTGTTAATGCTGTTGATGTTTTCTCTTAAGTAGACTTTCCCCACTTTTGCATATTCTTATTATTTTTTAAATGTTTATTTATTTTTGAGAGAGAGAGAGAGAGAGAGAGAGTGCTCCTGTGCGCAAGCATGGGGGCGGGGCAGAGAGAGGGAGAGACCGAATCCCAAGCAGGATCCAGGCTCTGAGCTGTTAGCAGAGAGCCCCATGCGGGGCTCAAACTCACAAATAGTGAGATCATGACCTGAGCCGAAGTCCAAAGCTTAACTGACTGAGCCACCCAGGCGCCCCTCCTACTTATTTTTAAGATAATATTCAACCAATACACACTTACTATTTATTGGAAGTGTAGGAGAAAACACCTCCCAAAATATAACAGCTTCCAGAATGCTCACCATGAGGTCTTGTTCTAAATATTTTACTTATGGGGCACCTGGGTGGCTTAGTTGGCTAAGTGTCTGCCTTTGGCTCAGGTCAATGATCTCATGGTTTGCGAGTTTGAGACCTGCATCAGGCTGTCTGCTCTCTGCACAGAGCCTGGTTTGGATCCTCTTCCTCCCCAGCGCCCCCCCCCTCCTCTCTGACTCGCACTCTTTCTATGTCTCTCTTGAAGTAAATAAACTTTAAAATAACTAAATATTTTACTCAGAAACTCACATGATCCTCTTGTATTAGTTTTCTATCGCTGCTATAACAAATTATCACAAGGTTGGTGAATTAAAACAATATACATTTCTTATCTTACAGTTTGGTAGTTTAGAAATTTCACGGGGTCTCACTAGGCTAAAGTCAAGGTGTCGGTAGGGCTGAGCTTAATTCTAGAAGCTCTAGGAAAAAATGTGTCCTTTTCTTTTCCAGCTTCCAGAGTGTCCATGTCCCAAGGCTCATGGCCTCTTCCTCCTTCTTGAAAGCCAGCCACACAACTTTCCTCAAACTTCCATTGTCATACCTCTTTCTCTGACTTCCTTCTTCTGTCCCCCTCCTTCACTTTGAAGGATGCTTTCCATTATATTGGGCACAGCTTAGTAACACCACATAATCTCCCTATCTGAAGGTCTGCTGATTAGCAACCTTAATTCCATCTGGACTTGACTTCCCTCTGCTATAGAAAGTAACACACTCAGCTTCTGGGGATTACATGTAGACATTTTAGGCATATTATTCTGCTTACTAGACCTTTTAACAACACTAAAGTACCCACAAGCACTACTATTGTTTTTAGCCCCCCTTTATAGATACGGCACAGAGAAACTATGCAAATTTCCTGTGATCACAAAGCTAAGATTTGAGGGGTGCCTGGGTGGTTCAGTCGGTTAAGCCTTCAACTCTTGATTTTGGCTCAAATCATGATCTCACAGTTTGTGGGATCAAGCCCCTCATCAACTCTGTGCTGATAGCTCAGAGCCTGCTTGGGATTCTCTCTCTCCCTCTCTCTCTGCCCCTCCCCCACTCGTGCATGTGTGCTCTCAATCTCTGTCAAAACAAATAAATAAAATTAAAAAAAAAAAAAGAAAAACCAAAAACACGAAGCTAAGATTGGAACCCAGGCAGTCTGGTTGGTTCTGGAGCTCTTCCTCTTAAAAGCTACCTTGACATCCAGACAACTCACCATCAACATATTGTACTTTTTACTTTAATGTTTTTCTTTTTTGTGTGCTTTTTTACTTTCTACATAATTGTTAGATAATGATTATAATTTTGTAGCCTTTTTCCTTATTCTATTTCTACTTAACTTACTAACATGAACTTGGCCCTGTACTTTAAAATGTCTGTATGACCTTCTAGTTCAGCTTCAGGGCCTTTGCACATGCTATTTCCTCTGCCTTCAGTGGTCCTCCATATACCCTCACAGCTTCCACGCTTTTACTTCTCTGTGCAAATGTCACCTCAGCAAGGAAGCCTCCCTGGCCACTGTTGCTAAAAAGAGCAAATGATCATGCTCAGTCCTCAAACCCTGCTGTATTTCCTAAATAGTAATTATCACTAGTTGATTTCATGGAATGTCTATAAGTATTTACTCATTATTTATCTTCCCTACTAGACTGTAATCTCCACATGAACAGGAATTTTGTTTTGCCCATTGATGTAGGCCTTCAGTAAGTATTCTTGAATAAATGAATGAATAGTGAAAAATTTCAAGTTACAGAAAGCCATACCTGATGCCACTACCCTAACACATATCAGCTGTCCTCACATTCTGTTCAATGCCCATTTGTAAATATAATTTTACATATTTAATTATACCCATAGAGGCAACTACATGTGCATGTGTTTTACCTAAATATTAAATCTTATGCCTATATCTAATCTTTCACAGATAACTTAACCTCTTTGAGCTCATTTCCTAGTTAGGAAAAGACTATTTAGATTATTACATTAAATATAATAACATGGGGTGCCTGGGTGGCTCAGGTGGTTGAGTGTCTGACTTTGGCTCAGGTCATGATCTCATGGTTCATGGGTTTGAGCCCCACGTTGGGCTCTGTGCTGACAGTTCAGAACCTGGAGCCTGCTTCGGATTCTCTGTCTCCTTCTCTCTCTGCCCTTTCCCTGCTCATACTCTGTTTCTCTTTCTCTCTCAAAAATAAATAAACATTAAAAAATGTTATATACTAACATAAGTAAAGTACCCAGATAATGTGTGACAAATAAATGTTACTATGCAAACTATTAGGTTCATTTATTTTGATTCCATTTCCAGTATATAACTCTTACAAAGTAATGCTTCATTGAACATTTGTTGTTATTGATATTTTTGTATTTATTTGCTTTAGGATAAATAACCAGAAGTGCCATTCCAGTGTTGGAGTGGCTCAAAATCTTAGCTAAATTAATAAAATGGAATCAACTTAGGATAAATATTCATCTCAGCTTTAAGTATGAATTTTCCTAAGGACAGATAACTGATAGTATTCTTTATTCTGTATTTTACTTAGAGTAAGTATAAATTTTTTATTATTTCAGAAATATTTTCTTCTATTCCCAGTAATATTTTAAGTCTTCCAAGGTAAAAACTCTTTTTTATGCCTTAAAATGATTCAATATTAAAATTGGGAGTTGATCTCAGCCCTTTCTCGGATAAGTGGATTGCTCATTCACTCTAGCTCTGGATCTCTTTTGAATTTCTTAGAATTGATGCCCAAATTATTTCCTTCTAAGTTTTTTTTTTAATTTGACAAATCTTGCTAATTTAATAGTTGCTTTTAAAATAGATTCATCATCAGTTTGTTGTTATAGCTGTTTATATCTTTTCTGGTCTTAATTTAGTCACAGCATCTGTGCAAAATGGGATGAAAGTTATTTATTACTCCATCATCCAGAGGGGACGCCTGATTCCTGACATTTATATTCCCTCAAATATAAAAACCAGATAAAAAGAAAATCAAACTTCATGCTTTGGGAACTGAACAGATTGCGTTAGTAAGAGAATGCCCTCCCCCGCCTCCTCTTCCTGAATTATAAATACATTTTCATGTATTGTGTCCCTGAGTAACCAGATCGTTTTCTTTTACATCGCCTTTGGTTGGAATAATTTGAACTGGGGGAAAAATAAAACCTGTCGGCTGGCAGGATAGCTGAGTGGTTAAGAGAAGAGTCTTAGGAAGCCTGCAGCCCTGGGTGGGTCATTGACACCTCTGGACCCATCTGTGATAGTCACTTCGCCTCCACCCGGCAGATTCCTGAGCTGTCCTTGAGGAAGAGCGGTCACTAACCAGCTCACAGTTTGTGCAAGGAGTAAATGAACAATTGTATGCAAAGTGTTTGCAACATATGACACATTTCCTAAGTGCCCCAAATGTCACCTATTATAATATTAAGGTAGACAGAAAATGAACATGGGGCTCCAGGGTGGCTCAGTCTGACTTTGGCTCAGGTCATGATCTCACGGTTTGTGAATTGAGCCCCATGTTGGGCTCTGTGAAGACAGTTCAGAGCCTGGAGCCTGCTTCAGATTCTGTGTCTCCCTTGATCTCTGCCCCTCCCCTACTCGTGCTCTGTCTTCCTCTCTTTCTCAAAAATGAATAAACGTTAAAAAAGAAAGAAAGAAAATGAACTTCACGTGCGACACTGTGTCCATCCAAGTCACCGTGGTGAACAGGGTCTCCGGGCCTTTTCATTGGACCTCTTTTGACTCCACTAAGGGTTTGGATGCTTTACCGAACTGGGAGGCATCGCTCAGTGGTTGTTTTAACTCTGCATTCAATCACACTTTTTAAAAAGGCTTGTTTTTCCTGTTTGGGCATAATAAAGAGAACTCTAGTATGGCTACATAGACAGTCACATAGAAACGCAGACTCTACATGACCAATACAATTAATCAGGGCAGGATTAGAACTCAAGCTAAAGAGATTGTTACCTTCTCCTAGAGGGAGCTAGCTGAGACACTAAGAAGGACTTCCCATATGTGGCAAACCCCATACCTGGGCCTTATACGATCATGTCAGACCACCAGTCAAGGGGCAAAAAAAATCTGAGATTGTAGAACAGAAAGAACTTTCTGTTATGAGCCTCCCGTCCACCGAGACTGTGGCACTTAGTTTCATCTGATTTGAGGCGCCTCTGCCTCTCCCCCCCTGGATCAGCGCCTGAGTTCCGGGCTGGGAGTGGACGGCGCCATGCCCAGGCCTGTCACCCCCAGATGCTGACATCTACGAGATGCCCTTCCTCACACCGCGTTTGTCCAGCATCACTCTCTGCAGGCTGCTGACTGGCTGGTGCATGTTCCTACCCGAAAGACTGTGTAGGTTCCTAGGATCTCCTTGCTCCCTCTCAAGTCCCAGGAATTTAATCTGAAGCTCTAGTTCCGTGACAGGCCGCCAGACCCACTGAGGGGCTCCTGGGACCCTGGACGACCTGCTGCGCTGGCAGCTGCTTTCGTGCCCGGTGAGGACAAGGACACGCTATGAGGCAGCCCTGGCCAGGCTCTGCTGACACAGCGGCACCCAGACTTTCTCCCCTGGATCTGGGACTCTCGGGGCTCTGGGTTCCCGTCTTGTTTCCTCCTCTTCCGAGGTGACATCATTTGTCAAGCTTCTTTTTTTTTAGACGCCCACAAGTTCCATGCAAGCCTTGATTCCTCTTAGACGCTCTCTTCCTAACCTGGCCCAGGAAATCTTAACGAGAACCCGGCATGGGAATGCTTTCCCTGACTCATCACATCTTCCAAATCTGCAATTCATGCCTTCGATTTCTCTTTTGAGGCATGGGAAATTATAAGATAGCGGAAAATGTAAAACCACAATTTGTCTAAGATCAGGAAGGAAATGGAAATGAAAAGGGAAAGCTTTTAAAGACAAGAGTCACCTCAGATGCACTAAAAACGATCAGAAAAATCGAGTTCAATATTAAGGAACACGTCATACATTTTAGAGAAGCCCAGCGGAAATGAAAAAGAAAAGGTAGAAAAAAGACTCCTTCTGGTTCCTTCTCTAGAAACCATCGGGGCAACAAGGAAGTGTATGATTCTGAAGATTTTCCATTAAACACTGGGATCCCTGTGGAGACAGAGCGGGACTGTTTCCCCAGGAGGAAGAGAACAGCAGGCGTGTTGGGGGTGGAGTTGGGGAGCTTCCCAGCTGTGTTTTGTTCCTCCCACCCTCTATTTGAGGACCTTTGCCTGTCTTTTCACCAGCGGATTAAGAAAAAAAAAAAAAAAAGCCAAAACCAAAAACAAACATGAAACTAAAAATTCCCCCCAGTGCCAGCCCAGTGCTGTCGTGTTGGTGCTCCCTGTGGGGAGGGGGAAATTACAGTCAGGCAGCAGAGTGGTGGGTGCGCTGGGCGTTTTATCACTTCAGCCCCTTCACACTGAGGGCGAGGGAATGAAAGTCAAGGCAGAAAGCTTCTCATGGGGGCAGGGATAGGAATGGTACAGAAAAGGATGGGCAGAGGGAAGTTGTGGAACCAGGGTCTTCCACTTTGGTGTATATCTTTTCCTTCTCCAAGCACAGGAGGAGAGGCACACTAACTAGGAATGAGCATTTAGCTCCTTCTCCCAGATCATATTACTAACCAGGGAAATATAGCTCCTAGGAGACACTAGGGGCATAAAAAAGACTATACAGTGAATAATCTATACCATGTACAACAGGATTCTTGGCCCTAACAAGTCAAACATAAAAAAAATGTTTTAATGTCTGTTTGTTTTCTGAGAGAGATCAAGACAGAGCATGAGCAGGGGAGGGGCAGAGAGAGAAAGAGACACAGAATCCGAAGCAGGTTCCCAACTCTGAGCTGTCAGCACAGAACCTGACTCAGGGCTCAAACCCATGAATTGTGAGATTATGACCTGAGCCGCAGTTGGATTCTTAACCAACTGAGCCACCCAGGCACCCCACAAGTCAAACATTTAATAATGATTCACATCTTCAAAGAGATGTGGAAGAATCTTGTTGACTGAATAAAAAGAAAAAACAAGTTGTTATGAAGCAGACTCAAGTGGAAAAAACTGGATAAGAAAAATATAATTACTGAAATAAAGAAGTTAACAAATGAATGTATAACTTATGGGAACAGCGGAAAAATTGGTGGGTCACAGGATTAAGCTAAGGAGCTCCTCCAAAAGGCATCAAGTTGGCATAAAGAGAATAAAAACATAAAAGGAAAAATGAGAGATATGGAGGATAGAATAGAAGTAATACTATCCAAGTAACAGGTGCTTCCAGAAAGGGAAAAATATATATATATTTAACAGGGAAAAATGTACTTGGAAAAAAATCCCAGGAATTTGCTTGAACTTCAGATTGAGAGGACTCATAGTCAAACATGTTATATAAGAAAAAAAAAAAACCACACCTGACACATTATAGAGACACTAAGTACAAACAGAAGAGTCTAAAAGTTTCCTCTGGGAAGGAGTATATCACCGACAAAGGAGTAAGAATCATAACTGGCACCTGACTTCTCATAGCAACACTAGATGCAAGACAATGCAGCAATGTTGAATTTTTATGTAGTGAATGTGATATCCAGGTAAGTTATTATTTAAATATTAGGATGCAATAAAGATATAGGATGTAATAACACATCCTCAGGCATATGTGGTCACAGAAGTTTTACTAAACAGAGATCCTCTTTGAAAATACTCTTGGAGGAAGTTCTCTGATGAAAAGAGGAATCCAGAAGAACGGGATAAAGTATGTGGAATAAAAGGGTGGGGTTGTGTCTCCTCAAAGTTCCTATGTGGAAATCCTGTCTGCAAGGCCATGATTTTAGGAGATGGTGTCTTTGGGAGTTGATTAAGATCGGATGAGAAATCTCGCTTCTCTCTTTCCTCTGTAGGAGGCTACAGGGAACAGGAGGGTATTTGCATCCCAGAAGAGGGTTCTCACCAGAACCTGACCGTCCTGGCATTCCAATCTCCAACTTCCAGTCTCCAGGACCATGAGAAATAAATGTTAGTCGCTGAAGTCACCCAGTCTATAGTATATTGCTATGGCAGCCCGAACTAAAATGATAAATAAGTAACTTACTGAAGCTTATTATTATTTCAAAAGAAAGGACTAAACACATATACTCATAATAATCTAGAACTAAATTACAACTGATTAAAAACATAGTTGGGGAAAAAGTTCGTGACCACAGGACTAGTGATTCCATTTGGCTATATACACATAGTTTTGCATAGGATACTCCGTAGTTTTTAAATGTGTTGTGTGTTTCTCTCGCCTTTCTTTTTTCCTAAAGTTTACTTATTTGTATTGAGAGAGAGAGAGAGAGCATACATATGAGTGGGGGAGAGTACTTGCTATGTGATGGATATTGACATTAACAATTTAAGAAATTGGAAGATAAATAAAATTCAACTTTTGATCTTAAATTGGGCATAACCATTAAATGATAAAAATAAAATGTGCAGCTTTCAAGTCAGAAGAGGAGAGCCCGATCTATTTTTTTCAAGGGCAAAAAAAGAGAAGAAGGAAGTAGAAAGAAAGTACAATAAATAAAAAATATGAAAAGTGTGGAAATACATTCTAACATACAAATGGGTTCACTTACTGAACAAAAGACAGCATGTTCTAGAGACGCCTCATATCAGTCAGGTGAGTATTCTACTCTTGATTTCAGCTCAGGTCATAATCCCAGGGCGATGGGATCAAGTCTCACACTGGGCTCTATGCTGACAGTGTGGAGCCTGCTTGAAATTCCCTCCCCTCTCTTTATTCCTGGCCTTCCCCCACTTGTGCTATCTCTCTTAATAAAATAAAATAAAATAAAATAAAATAAAATAAAATAAAGTAAAATTTTAAAAAAGCATGTTCTATGAATATACTTTTTAAAAGAAACATGTTTAAAACTAAAGGATACAGATAATTTGAAAATAAATGGATGGAGAAATACAAACTAGACAAAGTTCTGATAGCAATTTTGATATTAAAGGTGGAATTCAAGAGGAAAATATTGTCAGGGTAAAAGTGGAACATAAAAGAACAACAAATCCAGACGCTACTTAGAAACATATATGTACCTTACAACAGAGGCTAAAGTAAAAGCCACAAACAAAACTATGGGGGAAAATAAATAAAACCAAACTTAGCTGCCACCCATTTAAACATAAACCTTTCAGAAACTGCTAAATTAAGCAAAGTGTAAATGTCTTACAAAATAGCTTTGGTGAAAGAGAAAGATCACAGGAAAACTCATGTTAAATTTGTGGGTCCAGCTAAAGTGGTACTGAGTGAAATTTATAGCTCTAATGATTATTTATGAGAAAGGAACACAGACAAAGACAAGACTGACTGTTTCATAAACTGGACAAAAGATAAACAGAGCAAATGGAAACAACTGAAGAGGACACATGGGATGGAAACCAGGGCGGAAATCGATGAAGTTGAGGACGGCTGTGGCTAGTGACGGCCAGCTGAGTGATGAAGCAAAATTAAGAATTCAGAGACAGAGAATCAAAGGAACAGAGTCTGGGAGTGGACATCCAATCTCCTGACATGTGGAACGGAGACCAAATGTGAGACCGTCACTTGTTGGAACAGCAATACTTTCACTGTGTTAGGCTGAATGACGCCCCCTACACATTAGCTACGTCCTCATTGCTGGAACCTGGGACTGTGACCTTTAATGGCAAATAGGATTTTGTCAATGTGATTAAATTCAGGATGTTTGGGTGGAGAGATCACCATCCATGATCAGATGACGCATCCAATCACATAGATTCTTATTTAAGTTTGTTTATTTATTTATTTTATTTAGAGCACAAGTGGGGGAGGGGCAGAGAGAGAAGGGGCCAGAGGACTCGAAGCAGGCTCTGTGCTGACAGCAGAGAGCCCGACGCGGGGCTCAAACCCACAACCCGTGAGATCACGACCGGAGCCGAAGCTGGACGCTTACCTGACTGAAGCACCCAGGTGCTCCCCACGTATATTCCTATAAGCCAGACATAGAGGGAGACATGACGCGAACGACAGATGAAGAGAAGCCATGTGGCCACTGAGGCAGAGCCTGGAACGGTGCTGCTGTGTCCGAGGAAGGCTGGCCGTCTCCAGAGGCTGGGAGAGGCAAGGCTTCCGTCCCAGAGCCGCCGGAGTGCAGCACTGCCGACATCTTGATGGTGGACTTGATTTTGAGATTGATTGTGGGCTTCTGGCTTCCAGAACAGGAAGTGAATAGATTCTGTCGTTTGAGCCACCAAGTCTGTGGTGATTGGTTACAGCACCCATGGGAAAATAATATCATAACCAATGAAAATTTGAAGCGGGAAGAGGAGGAGGGAGAGGAAAGAAGTGCAATGTAGTAATTCAATCATCCTCTACATCGGAGTCAAGAAATAGTGTTTAAAGTTAAATAAAAAGACCTCTAATGACCCTGCCCCTTCATTTCCACATATATATTTTTTACAAATAGTTATCTCATGCAGAATATCTCTGATGTTTAGAAATTCATGTTGAAATCATAAAGCCCAATGCGATGGTATGAGGAGGTGGGGTCTTGGGGGGTGGTGACCAGGTCATGAGGTTGCAGCGTCAGAAGCGGAACTGGTGCCTCCAGGAGACAGAGGCTTGCTCCCTCCCACCTCGGGGGACACAGCCAGGAGGTGCTGTCTATCAACCAGAGAGCGGCCCCTTCCCAAATGACAAATCTGCTGGCACCCCACTCCTTCTCGGCCACCAGCACCCGAGCAGGACGTTCCTGTTGTTTGTAAGCTGCTCCATCTGTAATAGTTACTGCAGCAGCAGAAATGGACTACGGCAGGAGGTGTGTAGAGGATGGAAATCAGACTGTGAAAGAGCCTATTAGCATCCCGTCACCAGTTCAAGTCCCTGTCAGGGAAGAGGAGGGTGACATTCCCTTGGGCTTGCTGGCCGCCCTGTGGCTGAGTAAGCACGGACTGACTTCGTGAAGTTTCTGAAATAAAGCAAGTGACACTCTGTGCTCCTCAGACTGCCCACATTTCCAGGGTTTTAGCTGCTTGTTAGAAAGCATCTTTGAGCGGCACACACCCTGCGTTGGCCCCACGAGGGTGTGGCATTGAGTGTGCACTTACCACAGATTTGTCCCTGTCGGTCTCTAGGTGATGGCGGAGAGTGACACTGTTCAGGACTAGCCCTCCTCTCTTCCTTTACTGTGGCGACCTGGGCCGCTGGCCTCGTTAACCGCCGAGCACAGGGAAGGAAGCAGCTAGGGCCGCAGACTAGCCCTGGGGTGGGGGTGGGGGGAATCTGAGGTTTATTTCTGTTGTGTCTCTAATTTGTTGTGTGCTCTCTGGAAACGAATTGATTTCATTTCTTTGTGTCTTTTGTCTCATCTATAAATGAGACGGTTGGACCAGAGCAAAGTTCTTTACGGGTTTATTATTCTGTGGCACCGACATGCGACATTTAAGCAGCAGCCATGTTCTAGATGCTTCTACCTATATATGTGCGATGATCATAAATAAGAGTGATAGTCAGCAGTGATCCTTTCGGAAGGTTGGAGCTGAAACTCTTCAAAGTGCTTCTGCAAAAATATTATCTCAAGGTAAATGACATGTATCTCTCAATTAGGTGGTAAAGGACAGGAATGGAATTTATATGCTGCTGTTTTATGCCCATATTTTATTGACTTCATTAAACTTTGCATTTAAATATGGTATGGGGCTGTAATTTATTAGAAAATTAAATGGCAGTGCCATGCGATGCAGGCAGATGAGATGGAAAGGTTACATTTGCATGAATCCACGCTTTCGGTTTTAGTTTTAGGCTCTGAATTAGAACAGAGCCCTCTCCCTAGTCATTAACTCATTGTACATATGTATTGATTAGATGATAATCTGTTTGGAACTAGGAGCTGTTTTTCCTGGCCTTCGATAAGCACTCCATAAATGGCTGAAGGGAGACGGGCTCGAGGAAATCATCCTGCCACGCGCATGGACACTGCTTGGATTCATGGCCTAATATCAGCGCAGTCGGCCCTCTGTTGGTGGTCCGTTCTTCAGGTAATTTTGGTCACTTTCCCCCCATTTCCCTTAGATATGATTCTAAACCTTCATCATTTACCAGCAGCCACCTATACAAGCCTTGCTGCCTTCGTTTTCAGCAAATGACTCCAACACCTACGTGAGTGAGGAAAACGAGGTCGCACGAGTGAACGGTGCTCACACTCACGGACACTGTGTTGAGTACAAGTTGGTGTCCTACAGGCTGTGACTCCCTCCCACAGTGCTCCGAGCTGGCTGCTCGGGAGTTCTGGGATCTGGGAGCCCGTCACCAATCACATTACACCTGATGGTGTTATCGCTGGCATGATGCCATTAGCAAGTTCATGATCAAGTGCTGTGCTCTGTGTCACAGACCCGAACTCTTTCAACTTTTATTTCTCCTTCCTTAAAACCTAGGAATATGTCTATGGACCTATCCATTCTCTTCTCCTTCTGGTAGGATCCTTTTTTTCCAAGGCCCCCTTCCACCATGCATTTGATCCTAACATCCCCTGCCTTCTGTCCCCAAGGACTTGCTTTTTCTCTTGCATCTTTAGTTTCTCTCTCTACTGGTTCCTTTTTGTCAGCCCAGTTCATTCTTGCATTTATTTATTCAGATCATATTGATTATTGATCCAAATTCTTCCCTCCCCTTTCCTAGGACTATAAGTCCACCCCTCTGCCATATAAATTGTGCTGGGTCTCCTTTCTCATCTGCTAAATGAAATGGATGGACAAGATTAAATTCTTTACAGCTTTAATATTCTATGACACACTTGGTATTTAATCAGCGGACATAATATAGACATTCCTATCCGTGTATTTGTTTTTCATTTAGTGTCATAATCCCAAATAATAGTGGGCAGAGGGTACTTTCCTGTCTCACTGATGTTGAGCTTGCCAATGGGACTTGATGTGACCAGTGCAATGTGCATAGAGAGGTAGTTGTGTGCCAATCACAGACAAAGCTTCAAGAAACATGGCGTGATTATGCTTGCCTTCTTGTTTTCCAGTGGTCTGCTGAGAGGAGAATATGACCTAGGTACTTTCTAGCTCAAGAAGAATGAGAACACGTGGTGCAGAACTGAACACAAGCCACAGCTTGGAACGAAGCCCAGCCAAGCTCATCCGAGATCAGCTGAACTCAAGCTGACCCATAGATCCAGGGGCAGGAAATAAAGACTTATTGTTTTAAGACCTTGAGTTTTAGGATGACTTGTTATGCAGCGTGACTGCAATAAAAACTAATGAATACACTACCCCATCCCCTTTTCCATTCGACAAGTATTATTGGGTAACTAACTGACGCCAGACCCTGTTGAAGGCCTCAGGGATACCGTGGTCAATTAAACAAAGAAGGCTAGAGTAAGTGATCGAGGTGATTTCACCTCTGACAAATGCTCTGAATAAACTGAGATGGGGCAGAGTAAGCCACAGTGACGGGGACAGTGGAGGAGTGCCCCTTTAGCGCGGGTGGTCTGGGAGCACCTCTGAGAAGGAAACATGTGGATGAGACAAGAATCACGCGGAGGAGGCAGCCAGAAGATGATCTGGCCGGATCTTCGTTGGTGCAGGAGAGCCAAGTGCTACAGGGCCAATGGGCTTGGTTCAGGAAGAGACTCAAGTGTCTCTCAAAAAACCCAAAGCTGGAAAATTAATGTTAGAAATAATTCCAAAGGCCCAACGCAGGCCGTTATCTAGAAATAGAACCAAACCTCAGGCAGCAGCTAAGCCAGACTAGAAAACAAGGGCGTTTGCAAATAGAGGCAGGTTCTGGGCTGGCCCTTTTGGCCACTTGTCACAGGCCTCAAGGGCGGGGCAGGCTGGCTTCCATGTATGGCTGGACAGATACTGGGGGTTCCCTGAACTGGATGTCATGCCTTTTCATTCTCTGCATCCTGTTTGGTATTGCTTGGGCCAGAGCGTTTCCATCTTAGCTAGAGATGCCTTACATTGTTTGTACTGGAGGCAAATAATTTCATAATTTTCTGTGAGAAAACTCTATGTGCTCATTTTTTGTTCTTTTCCCCATTTTCCTTCTTTCTTCCTTCTTTTGTCTTCTCTTTTTTCTTTTTTTTTAAATATTTTTTTTACATTTATGTATTTTTGAGAGAGACAGAGAGAAAGAGAGAGACCACAAGTTGGGGAGGGGCAGAGAGGGAGGGAGACACAGAATCCGAGGCAGGCTCCAGGTAGTGAGCTGTTAGCACAGAGCCTGACACAGGGCTCAAACTCACAAACAGTGAGATCATGACCTGAGCCAAAGTCGGATGCTCAACTGACTGAACCACCCAGGTGCCTGCCTTTCTTTCTTTCTTTCTTTTCTTTCTTTCTTTCTTTCTTTCTTTCTTTCTTGCTTTCTTGCTTTCTTGCTTTCTTGCTTTCTTGCTTTCTTGCTTTCTTTCTTGCTTTCTTTCTCTCTCTCTCTCTCTCTCTCTCTCTCTCTCTCTGATAGAGAGCACACACATGAACAGGGGAGGGGCAGAGATAGAGGGAGAGAGAGAATCCGAAGAAGGTCCCGTGCTCAGCACTGACCCTGATGTGAGGCTCAGTCCCACGACCACGAGATCATGACCTGAACTGAAATCAGGAGTTCGATGCTCAGCTGACTGAGCCGGCCAGGGACCCTGTTCTTTCAGTCATATGCATCCGTAGTGTAGGGCTGGGGAGTCTGTAAGGCTTGGTAGGAGAGACGGTCATTGTCTGTGAGCTGCGCCCTCACCCTCACATTCCTCACCCCAGCAGCACCTGGACTTCTTTCTCCTGATTACCTGGCATTTCACC
Organism: Suricata suricatta; assembly: GCF_006229205.1. Taxonomy (NCBI): domain Eukaryota; kingdom Metazoa; phylum Chordata; class Mammalia; order Carnivora; family Herpestidae; genus Suricata; species Suricata suricatta. The sequence continues at coordinate 102,129,854 of NC_043710.1, read as the reverse complement.
TTCTTATCTCTAAACGACAGACTTAATTGCTATGTCCTGATCTGTCATTTAAACATATTTAATATTGACTCCTGATGGCTGACTACCGGATTCCAGCTCTCCTTCCTCCCTCCTCTCCCACCAAACACATTTACCTAGAGTATCACCTTTTCCTCTCAGTGACACTGTCAGTTGACCATTTTATTTACATTATTCAGTATGTTGAGTATTTCCCTCATTACGGTTATACCGGTGCTTTCCACAGCTGAGCCGTACAATCAAATGTGCTTACCTTCCCTCTCCGTGGCAGGCAGCCTCCAAGACGGTCCCCAGTGCTCCCCGTCTGCTAGTACTCAGGGCCTCTGTGTCCCCTCCCCATGAGCAGGAGCTGGGCTCACTGACTCGCTTCTAACAAATAGAAAGTGACAGAAGCAATGAGCTCTCGCTTCTGAGATGAGGTTACAGACAGACTGGCTTCCATCTGTGGCATTCTTTGTTTTTTCTTTTCAGTAATCTGTACCCAATGTGGAGCTCGAACTCCTGACCCTGAGACCAAGAGTCACACATTCTTCGGACTCCGGCCAGGGGCCCCCGGGGCAAGGCCTTCGTTTGCTCACTCTCAGTGTCTACATTCGATCTTAGCCAAAAGGCCGAGAAGCGATCACTGTCAGTGTCTAAAGATGTCTTTCCAAATTCCCCTGACACTAATTTCAGAACTGGTGTGAAAAAATTTTGCAGATGGAATTAAGGTTCCTAATCATTAAGGTTCCCGACCTTAAAACAGGGAGAGTGATGAACTCGATGCTGGTGCTCCCCCCAAATCCACATTTTGAAAGCCTAATGTTCAGTATGATGGTGTGGGCGGGGGGAGGCCTTTGAGAGGTGACGAGGTCCCAAGAAACGGGCCCTCAGGGCCCCGGGCAGCTCCCTCAGCCCTCCTGCCCTGTGAGGACAGAGGGAAGGCCGCGGTCTGCGAGCCGGGAAGCGGGCCTGTCCTCCCCACAGGCCGCAACTCCCAGCGCCTTGAGCTTGAATCCCAGCCGCCAGAATTGAATATTTGTTGTCGATGGTGGTTTTCTTATAGGAGCCCAAATGGATTAAGACAGGCAATTATCCTGGGTCATCCAGATACACTCACTCTGACCACATGAGCCCTTAGAAGCAGAAGAGGAGGCAAAGATGAAGAAGAAGGGAAAAAGAAGGCAAGAGACCTGAGGCATACGGGGAGACTCAGGTGTGAGAAGGACTCGCCACTGTGGGCTTTGAGGATGAAGGGGTTCATGCGCAGGGAATGTGGGCGGCTTTAGAAGCTGAGCAGCAGCCAGCAAGGAGACGGGGACCCCGTCTTAGGACACATGGAACTGAGTTCTGCCAACAGCTAGAATGAGCCTGGAAATGGATTCGGCCCCAGAGCCTCCAGCCTGGCCGACATAGTGATTTCAGCAGAGACTCTGAGCCCACCTGGACGTCGGGCCCACAGAGCTGTGTGATAACGAGGGGTGGTCTTTGACGCTGCTGCTAAATCTGCAGGGATCTTTACAGCATCTGTTGATAGTGACGACACTGCAAGAAGCCAGGAGCCAAATTCTGGCAAAGGGAATTGGGGAAGTGGGGATGTCAAGGATCAATTGTGATAAAGCTGTGTTATGGAATGATGTTTTCTCCAAGGACCAGGAGAGATGTCATACATTCACTCAACAAAGGCTTCCGGAGCGCGTGCTGGGGCTCCTGCCGTCAGGCAGACCAGGCTCCTGTTTTATGGAGTTTACGTTCTAGTCAGAGAAGAGGGTGTGTGGCTATTGATTGTTTTCATGCTCCGTTCTTAGAAGTCTATCCTTAACCACAGGAGACTTACTCACAAATGGCTTAACGCTTTTATGAAAATCCTAGATTATTCGACAAGCATTTGATACACATAAAGCCTCAGATTTCACCCGGTCCCAGGGATCAAATGCGTGGTAAACAGTGATTCCAATCCTCACACGTCCTATGAAGGAGAAGGCAAACACGGAAGTGCATAGCCACTGCCTGTGACAGGAGGGGAGAGGCGCAGGAGGCCCAAAAGTGGACGGGGCTTAGATTTCTAGAACATTCATGGAGGCTCACAATAATTAGACATTTTTATTTCGCAAGTGCTGGCTTTTCCTCTCTGTCTCTAGAAACAAGGAAGACGCCATATTTCCTCTCATTCTCTTATTTCTGATTCCAGCGCAGATCCCTGCAGTGCAGAGAAAGGCAAGAATGTGTTGCCCAGGAGCACTGTCTAAATTTTACTTCTGCTCATAAAAATCAGGGATCTATTAGCTATTTGGCCTTGAGCTGGACGGACGTGTTTGTGCAATAGCAGACTCACATTTCCTGAAATGCTTCTCTGCTTGTTTTGTGCTTGTGAGCATTACAATTTCCTGATCTGTGCTATTCTCAGACCTATCTCATTACAATTACTCATTAACTAATTTAGCGGGAGATCATTCGGGGGAAATTTGAGTGTGTTTTAAAAATAGCTACATGTTCAGGTTTCCTTGATTGTGTAAGGAGACAACAAGAAAGGAAGCTGTTGGTTTTACGCACAGAAATAACCGATTAGAAATCAACCTGTTTTGTTCTATATAAAAAGGCACACATAGATGTGTGTAGCCTGCACTGAAATAGTTTTATATAAGTTTGCATACAGAGCTCTCTGTGTTCTTTTTGTTAAATATTGCTCTGTTGAGTTTTCTCATTAAGATTCAAAGAAACAAGAGGCGTAACTTCACATTTGTGACTCTTGTCTATTGTCTATTGATTCAATCAGCAATTACCTGCTACTCACCTAGGATTGTGTTAGGGTCTTCAGGACATGCACATGAACGTAAAAGAGTCTGAGTCCCAGGTTTCAAGTAACTCAGTTTGATTGAGGAGCAGGCGTCTAAATTAATCTCTAGAGAAGACTAAGTAAAAACTTCCCTGTCCTTGAAAAAATTTGGACTAGAGACAAGACGATACACCAAGCTCTGCAACAAAAAGAATTCAAGGTAGGGGCAAAGCTTTTTCCCTGCAAGCGTGTTTTCCTAGGGGACGTAGAATTGCCGTGAATAAGATTCCATTACAATGAATCAGGCAGGAACTGGGAGGACAGAGTGGATGGGGGCCCTATTTAAAGAACCTGTATTCCTTAAGGTAATGTTAGCTAGATTTGCAAAAATAATAAAAGCAAACTGTATAATGCCCAAGTCGTATACATGCCTATTTCTCAATCATATAAAGCTGGAAATAAACATTCCTCATTGGTGGTAACTTGCCTGCACGCAGCGACTCAGGGACCAAGGCTCCTTCCATTCTGTGCTTTCCAACCTTGGCCACTGGTCCCAAGACCCCTTTGTTATGTACCTCGTCCCCAGACAGTGACGTGTGCAGATGTATGTGTGACACTTTTATGGTTGAGGCTTAGAAGTAGCAGAGGGTGCTTCTTGCTCCAGTCTACAGGCTAGAACTCAGTCACATGACCTCACCCAACCAGAAGGGAAGCCAGGAATATGGATAAGCTATAGAATGAGAGCAAAGCAAGAGGCCAAAGCTTAATTTCTGCCACAAAAGCTTGAAGCTGAATCATAACACTTTGGGACTGGGAAGTCCTGGAGGGTTTTGCACCTGTCTATGCTCTTCGTCCCTGGCCAGAGAGCCCTTCAACTAATTCTTGAATGGTGCCTGTTCTAGGTTGGTCTCCTTTTTGTATTCTGAGTCTAGACTCCCTGTAATTTGTGAACACCCACCTTTAAATCAAGGGGTCCAGGGAGGGGCAAATTATTCCCCATCTGGTTAACTGGGTTAACTGGTTAACTCAGAGCACAGTGGCACAAATTTTTCCTCACTAGCTTGACAGAGTTCTGGATCACATTACTAGGTAGCTCTTCACACTTTTCATCATTTGTTTCTTTGCTTTATTTTGTAAAGGGTCATGGGTTAGGAAGTGTAGTCCACGTTGAGGTTACACGAACATAAATCCCCTGAGTCACTGTGACTCTTGTTCACTATGGTATCCCCATGTCTATCCCAACATCTGGTACATACTAGGTTTTTCATAAGCATTTAATGAATGAAAAGAGTTTTTCAGCATCTTACAAGGTACCTTGAACACAGGAGACAGTTTCATATTTCCCATTTCTTTTGCTTCTGGGCTGCATTCCAGGTGATGTCTGCTTATCAGTTTTTCCAAATTAATCCTTTTTCTCTTTCATGGTGTTGCTGAGTGGGTCATCTGTTGATGACATTTAAAAAACATTGTTTTTCAATGTCTGTACTTTTAATTTCTAGAATTTCTTTTTTTAAATAAATTTTTTAATGTTTTATCTATTTTTGATACAGAGAGAGACAGAGCATGAGACGGGGAGGGGGAGAGAGAGAAGGAGACACAGAACTGGAAGCAGGCTCCAGGCTCTGAGCTAGCTGTCAGCACAGAGCCTGACGCGGGGCTCGAACCCACGAATGTGAGATCTGACCTGAGCCGAAGTCGGAGGCTTAACCAACTGAGCCACCCAGGCGCCCCAAATTTTTTTTAAACAAATTTTTTTAATGTTTTATTCAGAATTTCTACTTGTTATTTTCCCCAGCTGATTTGCTTTTTGGATTTTATTCCTTTATTTCTCTGACCATGTAAGCACGTGGGTCTTGGAGTCTCTTTCAGAATGCGCTAAGTTTGTAGATTCTGCCACTTGAAGGTTCTGACCTGTGTCATCCTCATCACGCACGGGACCTCTTCTGGCTGTCACCGTTTACCACCGGAGTCCCAGGTATGCTGAGGGTGGGAACTCTGGTGGGTTTTTGTTTGTTTTTGTTTTGCCTCAGTGGAGGCTCTATGCATGGAGCCACTTGTACATTAATGGTTTACGTTACTGTCTCACTCGAGGGCTCTCTCGCCTTGAGGATCGTACACGCTCGGACCTCGCACTCAAGGTGTGAGTTTGCAGTTCTGGTTTCTCAGAGAGGCCTGGGAATAGAGCCCAAAGCTTTAATTTCCTCCTCAGAGAGCTCAAAACCACGTCCCCCGAGGGCATGTATCTGGTTCTTAGGATCTGCCTGTCATTTCTTCTTCACTTTTGGCACCCTTTCTTGCTTTTTTATGTTTAACCATGTATTAAAAACATTAAAAAAAATACATTCTCCCCGGCATTTCTAACGGGCTTGCAGCAGGCGCCGGGGTTCCCACTGCGGCGGACACTGTGATATGCGGCCAGAAACCCCTTCCCTGAAAGGCTTTGTTGACCCAGCTGCTGGCAGCGCTGGCTGTACATGGTCTTCAGCTGTCAGCCTCTTCGGGGTCTGCCTCAGCTGCACCGAGCTGCCTCGTCCAAGGTCATGCCCCTTTCCCTGGGCGGCTCCCATCCAGGGCTTGGTGAACGTGGGAGTATAGGGGCTGGGCCATCTTGGCCCCAACTTGGGACACTTTCCGAGGAGCCTTTCTGGCTCGAAAGCTTCCCATGAGTTTGGTCAAGGAAGCTACAGGGCCTCACGCGTTCGGATGTTTCCCTCTGCTTCCTCCCTGCCCTTTCACAGGTGTTCATTCCAAGGACACGCCCGATACACATTCTGTCGCCTAACGTCCACCGTCGGCTTCCCGGGAGCCAGGCTCGGATGCCACACAGCACGCGAGGCTGCTCTGTGCTGACCAGCAGTCTCGGCGCCTGCGAAGGCGCTCAGAAAAGGTTTCTATCGGTGCTCTTGGGGTCAGTGGGGTCAACAGCTGCCAGGCCAGGCACCTCGACTCCTCCTCCTACACGTGGGTGACACTCATCCACTTGTCACTGCTCACTCGTTTTCCTAGGGTTGGTTTGTTCTTTAGATTTTTACCTTACGTTTCAAGCTATGAAGATCATTTAAATTTTTGATTTTTTTTTCACATTTGATCTCTTCAGTTGATCACCTCCTCCTATACCTTCATTCCAGTAACTGATATAAATATTTATAATTTTTTTTAAGTTTATTTATTTTTGAGAGAGAGAGAGAGACAGAGCATGAGCTGGGGAAGGGCAGAGAGAGACACACACACAGAATCCGAAGCAGGCTCCAGGCTCTGAGCTGTCAGCACAGAGCCCCACACAGGATAACTCACAAACCATGAGATCATGACCTGAGCCGAAGTCGGATGCTCAACCGACTGAGCCGCCCAGGCGCCCCATGATAAAAATATTTAATGGAGAGGATTAAGAGCTTCTCCTGATAATTCCTCTTAGAAGCACAGCACCACTATCTAGACTCCGATTTCAAATAGTTCCAGAGCTGTACACTACAATCCATATTTTTCCATTTTACTTACAGAACATCAAAAGAGGCTCTACTAAGTAAATGAATTCAGGAAATCTAGGTTCACTCTGTCTACCAAATATTCTTCATTTTAAAACCTCATAAAAAAGTAAGTTGCTAATTTGGTATGTATTATTCTCAGTGCACATATGTGGGCTCCTGCTGATGCTTTATTCTTTCATAAATGCCCACAGGTGCTGCAAATGTTAGCTGTCATTAATATGACTCTGGAATTTTTTAAAAAACCTATCATTTGTCCAATTCTGAAAAGTGAACATAGGTACAATGCTAGTGATGAGGGGTCCCGCTAGTCAATTTATTAGTTCTGTATGGGCCTTAAAAATCTATAAAAGCTGACAACGTTTTCTTTCTTTATTTCAGGCAAAACATAACCATATATACTGAGTTTACAGTATAAAGTTTAAATTATGAATAAACCAGAGTGTTTAAACACTGGAAAGATTTGCTATTTTGGGTGTTGGAATGTCTTTCACTGGAAGCCTTTAAATAACTTTAACTGAAGGCCTTGGACCAAAAAAGTTTGGATACCATTCTTGACCTAATTTTTATAAAACTAGGAATAACATTTTACTTCCTTAACACACAAAGGACATCTTTGTAAAGACAATAGCCAACATCATTCTCAAGGTTAAGACATTAGAAAAAAATTCCAGTTAAAATAAAGAACAAGACCTATCTGGTCTACATCACCAGTGGTAATGTTTTTCTACTTTTTTGGAGAATGCAGCAAAATGCAAACTAGAAACAAAAGCTGTCCTTACCTTGATTTGCAGACGGTTTAACTGCAAATCCATGGAAAGCAAAATAATCAACTAGAGCGTTCTTAACATTAGTAAAAGTTTAGTAAAGTGGCTGGCTACAATTTAAATGACCAAATTGCTATATTTCATTTAAAACTCAACAGCCATTTTAGACATGAGAGGAAAAATATCCTGTTCGCAGCAGCAACAGAAACATCAATAAAAACAAACCATAAAATTCACAGGATTAAAGCCAACAATAATTGTGTAGGACAATAATGAGGATGACTAATATTACATTTTACTGGAATTCAAAAATAACTGAAGAAAAGCAGAGGTACAAATGTTCCAGACGGCAACATATACGTTGTGTGGAAGTAAATTCTCTCCATATGAAAAGTCCTGGCCTCCTCCAATAAAAATCCTAACTAGGAATTTTCTAAGAAATTCTGTCTAAAAAAAAAAAAATGGATTAGAATAGCCAAGAACTTGTTTTTTAAACAGGGGAGAGAAATGACTAGAGTCCCCACATCTTCGACTGAGTTCAACTTGAGAAAGCAGAGGCAAAAAAGAACCTATTCTTCCTCACTGTTGACCCTTGACCCCTAGCCTCGTGGACTATTTCTTTTCTATCCCTTGGCTGAAAACATGGGAAGGTTTTCTAAGTTTCTAGTTACTTTTGGATTTTTAAAAATGCATTTTGGTTACTTTAAGGATATCATTCTCATCTAAGTGATTATAATGTCCAATGTAGTGTTACATTAAAACTTGGAGTTTCATTTAAAATCATATCCTCTCTACTCTGTCAACAGGGACCAGCAAGTTACAGTAATAGAGGCAAAGAAAGCTCCAAGCTTCCTGGCTGTTCGGGGTCTTGTTCCTCTGCCCTTCGATTTACCACACGCTCTGGCTCTGCCGGGGTTAAAGAGAGGGACGGAGGAGAGACCGGGACAGGAAAAGTCGTGCTGGCTGGCAGTGACGGTGCCCAGTGCCATCCAGGTGAGCCGAGTCTTTGTCTCTCCTCCTGATCGTCTCTTTCAGGGCAGCTCTCAGACGGTACATTAACACACACCGTGGTTTTCCTCTGCAACCATTGTGGCTCTTGCTCAGCCCCGGGCACCTGGCAGCCACCTTCCGGCCTTTCGGTCACCTGTCCGAGCAGCCATCTCAGGGAGGAGTTGGACACCTCTCCAGGGCCACCATCTGATTGGTGAGATTCACTTCTCATAACTGCACTCCCCAAACGCCGGGGAACGCAGGTCAGACTCTCTGTGCGGTGTTCACGACCCCTCACTCTCGCAGCTGACGGTGAAAAACCCTTTCCGTCCCTGCTCCACCCATAAAGGTGGGGAAATGGAGGCCACCGAGACACGTGACGACTCTCCAAAAAGAAATCCTTCCCCTTGGCTTTTTAAATGTCAATACCTTTATCCCTTGAGGTAGGTGAGATGAAAGTCTCAGTAAATCCCAAACTTACCTTGACCTGATTGTGACAGACTAGAAGGTGGCCCTGAAACCCCGCCTGGTGGTGTTCGTGCCTTTGCGTGTCCCCTCCCTAGGAGAAAAACAGTCCAGAAAGGCTGTTAATTCACAATTCACAAAGAAATCAATGCAAATGGCCACAAACTGTAAAAACATATTTCATATCAAGTCAAAATAAGGTATCAATTTCCAACAAGTGATAGCTTTATCAAATACAATGTCAACAGAATTTACAGATTAAAAAAAATGACAATAAACGAATTAGTATCCTCATCAAAGTGCAGTGAGACAGGAATGATAGAATCTGTGGTGGAATGTAAATTATTACCAATGTTTAGGAAAGCGTGATAATAACTATTAAGAAATTTAGTAGAATCCAGGCCTTTTGGCCAAACAACTCTACTTACAGAAATCCAGCATACAGAAATCTAAAAAATGGGCAAAGAATTATGTAAAGACTCTTTATAATAGCATTGTTTAAGCTAGCTAACATTTAGGAAAAAATTAAATACCTAATAATATTTGACGAGATGAAAATAGATGATTCATAATGCATATATGTGACAAAATATTAATCAAACATTAAAAATCTTTAATAATGTGAAAAGACTTCTATATGTAATATTCATTGGAAAAATAGGTGTAAAATCACTCATTAAAATTATTTGTTGGGGGCTCCTGGGTGGTTCAGTCGGTTGAGCATCTGACACTGGCTCAGGTCATGATCTCACAGTTCGTGGGTTCGAGCCCCATGTCAGGCTCTGTGCTGACAGCTAGCTCAGAGCCTGAAGCCTGCTTCAGATTCTGTGTCTCCTTCCCTTTCTGCCTCTCCCCTGCTCACATTCTGTCTCTTGTCTCTCTCTCTCTCAAAAATAAAGAAATATTAAAAAATTTTTGTTGAATTCTTTGAGTGAAAGTGCCAACTATGTTTGTAGACATTGCGTTAAGTCCTGAGTGATTAGTGATGTCAATTTTGTTATATATCTGTAGAAAAAAACACCACCATATTTATCATTGTTTTTTTCTGAGTAGTGGCATTATTATGTTTATTATATTTATATTAATTGTCTTAAGGTTCTCTGCATTTTCCAAAATTTCTCCATGTACATGTGAGGCAATAAATGAAATCTTTAAAATTTCACCTTTCCCAGCCTTCACCAGAGTCCTGCCCAAACACTAGCCTGCATCAAGGCCCTCAGTGACGCAGGAGAGTTGGTCACACAATTCATCCTCTGGTTTCGAGCTGGTTAGTGGGGTGTGGGAATGGTGGGTGGTTCAAAACAAGAGAAGCTTACATTTTTGGAAAGAGTGGAAGCTCAGGAGTGTTGCATAAGGAGAGCTTTTGGAAGAGGACAGTGTGGCGTCCTGAGATTCAGCAAAGCGGCACGTGGGTCTGAGCTCCCTGAGCGCCTGGCTGCCTAGCAACTACCACATAAAGTCATCTTTCTCTCCTTTAAAAAAAAATTCTAGGCGATGCATGATTTAAAGGAAGATGTTCTAGTTCACTGGCGCTCGGAAGCAATTACTTGTAGCTGTCTTTGGCATTTGTGCCGGGCATGTCAGGAAATAAAATGAGGAGTCTGTGCACGCCCTGTGTCTTCATCTCCAGCATGCTGGAATCAGGGCCGGGGACGGAACAGCCGTCTCCCGGGACCTCACGGCTCTCTTGCAGACTGGTGCTCTCCTAGAGACAAAGTGGGGAACGGCAGGGTTTGAACTTGGCTGCCTGGTGAGCCTTCTGTGACGGCCACGAGTGGGGCAGGGGTGGGAGCGGAGCACAGGACACTCTCTCCCTCCGGGGTCACTCTTTTTTTTTTTCAACATTTATTTATTTTTGAGAGACAGAGAGACAGAGCATGAGTGGGGGAAGGGGCAGAGAGAGACACACCCACCCACAGAATGTGCAGCCGACTCCAGGCTCTGACTATCAGCAGAGAGCCTGACGTGAGGCTCGAACTCATGGACTGTGACATCATGACCTGAGCTGAAGTTGGACACTTAATCGACTGAGCCACCCAGGGGCCCCCAGGGTCACTCTTCTGCCCCGAGAAGCCCCAGAGAAACTTTCTAAACTCTAGATGAAATTAGGCCTTCCTTTGTCTGCAGTCACTCCATCCCCATTGCCCTTGTCCCATAGAGACTTAATGTGACCCTGGAGCCTTCCTCGTCTATGCTGTCCAGGTACCCAAGCGTGTTGTATCAGACAGCTCTTCACTTGATTCACTCCTTTCCTCCAATGGCCCTTCCTCCAGGGCCGCTCAGATCCCCAATCCCACTCATCGGGTGACTCCGTTTCTGCCTCTGAGTCATCTTCATAATTGCGCCTAGGTCACGAAGCCATCTTCTCTAGCTCTTACCAAAGTAGTGTATGCAATAGGGATTTCAACATCACAATAGCAATGCAAGGAAGGGAGAGGGGAGAAAATGGCCTATGTGACAAAATGGCGCTCGTCTTTCCCTTGGGAAGGTAAAAGATACTAATGATTTTATATGCCTGCACTAATTTTATAGGTAGCATTGAAACTACCTATACCTATTAGTGACTATTACTTGTAAAAGCACTAGTGTATAAGGGATATATAAAACAGGACCATGACATCCTGCTCTCCAAGTTGCTGAGAGGCTAATGGGAAAGATATCCTCATAGACAAATACTCTAAAGGACAAAGAAGGTAAGGGACAGGGTTTAATGCAAGCTGTAGAGGGGAGAATGGCCTCTGGGTCTCGGGCAGGAAAGCTCATATCATGGCACGGAGGGGCCCTGGAGGTGTGACTGAATGAAATGCTCCTCCTGGATCTGGGGCAGAAGAACGGGCCACATGGGGGAGGAGGGGCGGGCAGAGCAGCAGAAAACCAGAGGAACGACTCTTCAGGGGCCAGACAGGGATGGTGCTAAACGTAATGACAGGAATCCAACAGGCAGGCCCTGAGAAGCCTACAGGAAGGCAAGAAAGCCTGTGAAGCGGACAAAACCTGGGGATTCAAAGAAGCAGATGCTTTTCTTGACCACAAAGACCAGGAGGACCAGTCTGCAGAGCAGGGAGGCCAGGAGAGAACCCTGTGGGGAGGCTGACCGGGAAGTGGACCCCAGAAATAGCAGCCCCAACCAGGGCTCGAGGGAGGGCAGCTGACAGGAGGGTGCTACCGTTGCTCTAGCAGCTTCTGTGTACAGGCCAGCAGGCTATAGCCCAGAACCGGGGTTTTACCCTATCGAATCAGCCTGCCAGCTTCCTGGATGCTGGTAGGGGATGGGAAGGGAGGCCCAGCAAGGGGTGAGAGGTGAGGGGGGCGGGGCAGGGCATGGCTCCGCAAGAGGCACAGCACCTCCATCTATGCATTGGTCCCCCTTGCTCCAGCCCCACCGGAGTCCTGCGAACGGGCCAGACAGATGCCTGTGCACACAGCAGTCTCCCTCATGAGCAGGGACCTGGAGCGAAGGGAGCCCACATTTTCCTGGTTTTTGTTTGTTTGTAGTAATACACGTGTTGTAGGGGGCACCTGGGTGGGTCAATCGGTTAAACTTCCGACCTCAGCCTGGGTCATGATCTCACGGTTGGAGAGTTTGAGACCTCCGTCAGGCTCTGTGCTGTCAGCTCACAGCCGGGTTCCGATCCTCTCTCCCTCTCTCTGCCTCCCCAGCTCATGCTCTCTCTCATTCTCTCTCAAAAATAAATAAACATTTTAAAACTTTCAAAAAAATAATACAAGGGTTTTTTAAAGAGATCACACGTAAATAACTCAAATCTGTAAAATGCAGGCCCCCGGAAAGCCCCCTGGCCTCATGTTCCTGCTCTCCCACGCATGGGGCCTCCCTGGGGCCGCGTGGAACCACGGAGGTTCTGCTCAAGAGTTTTTCTCAACTAATCCAGATGATTTCATTTTATTCAAAGTTAAAATGTTGAGGCATAATTGACATATAACATGGTATTAGTTCCAGATGGACAACGTAGCGATCTGATATTTGTATATATTGGGAAATGATCACCACAGCGACTAGGTGACGAACGTCACCACACGAAGGTTACAATTTGTTTTTTCTTCACGAGCAGCATCTATTTTAACGAGCAGTAAGCATGCTGCCTTTTGCTCCGGGAAGAGTCATTTCCCCAAGGCTGTCTGCCACACACGTGGTGCCCTTTGAAAGGTAACCCAGAGCAAGAGACGGTCAGTGCTTCTGCTTGTGAGATGTGCAGACCTACAAGAATCCCCTGGAGAAAGGCCTCCCGGCAGCGATGTGCTTAATCTTAATATCTCATGACTAGTATATAAAACAATGTTACTGAGCATGCTTTGAAAATGTAAGTTGAGAATCTAAAAATAAGGAGCTTTCAACAATTTCTAGAATGTGTGTCATTTTCCCCACGTTCCTTAATTTTGCGCATCTTGCCTTTTTGATCTAGGGGGTGCGCAGTAAGAGTTAAAGGAAGTTTTCAGCAAGGAGGGAGCAAAATGGAAAGAGGGCTGTGTCTCTACCAGCATCCGTCTGAAACAGGCTGGGCTCTGCAGCCCTCCGTCAGAGCATCCGTTTGCCTGTCTCTCCAGGCTCTTCGGGATGGACCCACCACCCCGGGCTCTGCCTGGCTGGGGCTTCAGGTCCTGCCTCCCTCCCACCCTGAGAAAGACGGCAAGCGATTGTACCCCGAGACCCAGCCTCAGGCCACAGCTGCTTGTGGCCACTGGGCGGGCAGTTTCCCGGATCTTACACAGCAATGCGTTTAAAAAAGAATTAATCTGGGCAGAAATGACAGGGCTGATTTTATGCTACATTAACATTAGTCATCATTCTTGCTTACACTCAAGAATTTCTAGAAAAATTCATCTGATCTGTAAGATTTAATCCTGGCACCTGCAGCAAAGCAGGGGTTTCTGTGCAGTTTTTTTTTAAGTAGTTTATTGTCAAATTAGTTTCCATACAACACCCAGTGCTCTTCCCCACTAGTGCCCTCCTCCATCACCACCACCTCTTTTCCCCCCTCCCCCTTCCCCTTCAACCC